>NC_056564.1:34301645-34374430 GCF_013358625.1 Macadamia integrifolia | reverse complement strand
CCCCCAATATACCATCAATAATCTGAAAATGCTACCATAAGAAGAAGAGATTCGTTCCGTGGTCTTAAGCATCGTTCCCCACAAAGCCCTTGGATCGATGGAATGCCCGCTCTCTTTTGCAAATATTGTTGGAACCTAATCATGCATGGAATTTTCAACATTGTTAAGGATTTTTTTCCCACCTTCAATTCTCTCCACTTTAGAACAAATCATTCTTTGATTTGTCTCATTTGAAAAAAGGAGGCTTGTCATGTTGATAAATTCAGACCGATCAGTCTATGTAATCTCCTGCAAAATTATTGCCAAAATTTTAGCAACTAAGCTGAAATTCTTCTCATACATTTTATCTCTCCTTTCCAAGTTGCCTTTGTTAAGGGAAGACAAATCTCAGATAACATCATCATCCCTGATGAGATTTTCCATTTCCTTAGTGTTAATTAATATGGGTCGGAGGTTCCTTCATGGGTCGCCCACTTGAGGTAATTATAGACTCACTAGGATTGGGAACCTTAGCTAGCCAATTCTCTATAAATAAGAGAGTTTTGGCCACAAAGCTGAATTAGGGTTTGGACCTAATCTCTTTCTCCCTATTCTCTTCTGTCTCTCCCAATTGAGAGTGTATGTCTCCAAGGATTTTCATTGCAGTCTTTGGATTTGGAGGGTGGAATATTGCCCAGCAAAATCGCCGTAGCTTTTCGTTCGTCGTTGTTCGAAGGAGGATCGACGCTTGGTGCAACCCGATTCATTCCGCTGCAAGAAAACTATACTGAGGTAATCCCCGATACCCGTTTACGTTCCGTTTAACATTGGTATCAGAGCCAGGTTTGATTGCACACCGTCACACCTTCGTGGTTGTTTTCATACCTTGCTACTTGAGTTTGCTGCCGTTTGATCCATGAATTCCACGGCTGCAGCCATGGCCGATGCCACCACCTGCCCAATGAGACGCCAATAACTCATCTATGGCAGTCCGCAATACATGGTTGTAGGCTGCTCTCCCTGTTTCCGTTGGTGAGATCACGCGTGATAATGGGCGGTTATTTTTGGGATGGTGGTAGCAAAGTTTTTTAGCAAGACAACACAGAAGAGTTTTTCTTTTGGAAGATTCTGGGCGCAGCATCGGCTGCGGCTCATGGGAGTTGCTCTCTGTTTTGTTTTATTAACTAAAAGAAATTATGATAATGTATTATGATGTTTTTTATTAACAATTATGATCCCCATGATAGAAAATGATTATGCAATATGTTTTCTTTTAACAATTATGATGCAATAATTACTTTACCTTTTTGGTGCATTGATTAACAATCATTGCATCACATAAATAAAAGAAATTATGCATATGCGTTGTGCGGTCAGGTTGAAAAACTTAAGATCGGTTTAGAGTCGATCTTGGAATCGGTCTAGGCCAAAATCGATCAGACCTAATTAATAGAATTATGATTTAATTCATATATGATGGGTTTTATTATTATGGCATATGTTATGTTATGTCATGGATGGGTATAGTGATAAATTTTATATTATTTGTTGCCCTTAGTGACTTAGGTCCAATGGGAGGGTACTTTGTATGATTCATTTTATTGTTGTTGATTTTATGATGCATGCTTATGTTAATTGGTTAACATGTTGTGTTTATTGGCATGACTCTCGAACATGCGACCTTCGCGTTATTAGGCCAAACATATTATTACTTTGAAATGTGTTTTAGCATGTATATGTACATGTATTGAAAAATCATCATACCGTCCCATGGCGGTTTTGACTTGAGACTCGCTCCACTTGTTGGGTGGGTTAGAGATCATGATTGGTATTTAATTTAAATGGGCATGTTCATGTATGTACATTAGAGGTAGTGTCCTTGTGCATGATGTAAAATGCAACGCTCCCTACTCAATAGATTGATGTAGTAGGACTTTTAAATGATGTAATTACTTTTGGGATAATGTAATTAATTTTTTGAGAAGCCTTGTAAAGGGAAAGAGACTCGCACTGCATGTCATGCGCTTGCACTACCTCGACATGCCACTTTAAGTACCAATTGGGTTCCTATATGGGACCCATATGCACCCTTTTTTTTTTTTTGGCAAGGTACGCACCCATTTGTATGGCATAATTTTTGTGAATTAGAGACACCTGATTCTCCTTATATTTGTTCAAAATCGATTAAAATTATATGTCCTTGACCCACACATGTGAGATTTGACTATGAGATTAGTGAAATTTTTTTTTTCACCATGTGTTGTAAGGAATCATTAATTTTAATTAAGGTTTCTGGAACAAATTTTTAATATGTACCTAATTTTTACCTTGCACATTCTTGTGTGTAGTGATATGACCACTAATCATGTCATTGTAGACCTCACCAAGGGTGACAAATTGACTAAACCCAACTATGACATGTGGCATCGAAAGATTCAATATTTGTTCAATAAGCAAAACTATCTTGAGTATTTGACCAATGTTATAGACAAACCCGTTGAGGGTACTACCGCTCAGCACCGTCGTGATATGGAAGCTTATAATCAATGGGTGAATAAAGACCACAATACACACTTTATTATGTTAAGCTATGCATGATGAGTTGATTGGTGATTATGAGAAACACACTACAACTAAGTCCATGTGGGACCAGCTAAACATTGAGTTTGGAGATACATCTCCTACAAGGTTAAAGGATATGACCTTAAAATTTGAGATGTATGAGATGGATCCTAAGCACACTATGCCTGAACATCTTAGGGTGGTCAAGGACATGATTCCGAAGCTGAAAGATGCTGGGACCACTCTTACTGATGAGTTGCAGGTTTAAGCTGTTATTAGGACACTACCCAATTCTTGGAGCCCCATAAAGCTCGTTCTCACACACAATGATAGCATTAGAAATTTTGCTGATATTGCACAACATGTGGAATTGGAGGCAGAGTGCCAAGAGGCGAACCGTGTAACTTCCCTAGTCGCCTAGGGAGGCAAGCATAAATTCAAGCGCAAAAGATAGGGTAACCCAAGAAATCAAGATATGGCTCAGAACCAGGCACCAAAAGAAGGCAAGCCCGCTAAGCGCAAAAGAGGCAAGCGTGGCAGAAAGAAAGATTTATCCAAGGTCAAATGCTATAACTGCCAGAAGATGGGGCACTTCGCTCGTGATTGCACTGAATCGAAGAAGGTATCATTTCTATCCCACTCTCCATGTACATATGCTTGTACCCATGTTTTGGTTGCCTATACACAACTTGATTGGATTGTAGATACAGGAGCAACAAAACACATAGCGTGAGATCGAGGGAGTTTTGTAGATTATTGCAAAATTTCGATTAGATCCCACAACGTGTTCATGGGGAACGACACTAGTGAAGTAGTTTGAGAAGTTGGTACTTATCAGCTTAAGATGCGTACTGGGCACACCTTGCTTCTTTACGGCGTGCTTTATGCACCAGATATTCAGCATAATCTACTCTCAATTTCTGTATTATTACCTTTAGGATAATCATTTCATATTGACAGTTGCACTTTAGAGTTTTATTTGAGTGGTATTTTTGTTGGACGTGGATCCTTACTTGATGGATTTTTAATTAGATATAATTGATTCTGCTTCATCTGTTTCTTATGTAGTTATACATGTGATAATTTTGAATCTATTATATGACATGCTAGATTGGGACATATAGGGCGAGAGAGGATGACTAGGTTAACTAGAGAAGGCCTTTTAGCCCACTCGCTAAAGTCAACCTTCCTGTGTGCAAGCCCTATGTAGTAAGTAAGGCTCATCGGAAGCCTTTTGAAAAGGTAGTCCGAGCTACCCAGCCTCTAGAATTTGTCCACTCAGATATATGCGGACCTATGAATATAAAGGCATGCCATGATGCTTCTTATTTTCTCACATTTATTGATGATTATTCATCAGGGATGCGAGTATCTATCCGAGTATCTATCCGACCAGTTTAAAGAACTATGTGAGAAGGGGATTCGTAAGCAGTTAACCATTTCTCGCACTCCGTAATAGAATGACGTAGCAGAGAGGAGAAATAGGACATTCTTAGATATGGTTAGGTCGATGATAGCTCAAGCCAACCTTCCGATATCTTTCTGGGAGGATGCTCTTCTGACTGTTGCCTACATCCTTAATCGAGTGCCTTCACAGTCAGTTCCTTCGACCCCCTATGAGTTATGGAAAGGTGCAAAGCCAAATTTAAGGCATATGCAACTATGGGGATCAGCAGGTTATGTTCACAACACCTCCTATAAGTTTGGGAAGCTTGGTCCTAGAGCTAGGAAACACATCTTTATAAGATATTCCGACAGCTCGAAGGGTAACGTTATGTACAGTGAACACCTTGATGGAGGAATAACTGAGATAGTCACAGGATATCAACTTTATTGAGATAGATTTTTCTAGCATTGGTGATGCCAGCAGGAATCTTGACATCTTTGAGATAGAAGACGAGGAAAGCATCTCACCGATTCTTAGTGAGGGTGGGGAATTAACTCATCCTGTAATCGCCAAAAAAAGTGAGATTGATCATCACCCTAGTTGGAGTGTACCAACCAGTGGGAGTGTACCACAAGACAATCATCAGGATTTCCTCGCGCGTAGGAGCACTCGGGGGCATATTCCCCGTTATCGTTTTGAGATTGAAGGGGAAGCTCTCATTTGTGTTCCAAAGGATGAGGATGAGCTCGCTTCCTTGCGAGAAGTGCTCTCCTCATTTGCTAAGGATAAGTGACAAGCTACTATGGAGGATGAACTAAGTTCTATAAGTAAAAACCAAGTATGGGGTTAGTTGATTTACCTCCTGGGCGTACGACTATTGGAAAAAAATGGATTTTAAAATTCAAACACAAGACAGATGGTTCAATTGATAAGTATAAGGCATGCCTTATAGTGAAAAACTATACAGAAAAGGAGGGTGTAGACTATGATAAGACTTTTTCCCCAGTGGTGAGAATTGCCTCAATTCACCTCATTTTAACCATTGTCGCAAAATTGAATTTGGAGCTCTTTCAGATGGATGTTAAAACTGTATTTCTCAATAGAGAACTAGAAGAGGAAATCTTTATGGGTCAACTAGTGGGTTTTTTGACCAAAGGACAAAAACGTAAAGTCTGTCATTTCAAACGTTCTATATATAGCCTTAAACAATCGTCCAGGGAGTGGTACTTTAAATTTCATCATGCCATTACCTCTATTGGTTTTGAAATGATTGAAGATGACCATTGTGTGTATGTGAAATGATCCAAGGGAAGTTTTCTTATTCTATCCTTATATGTTGACGACATTTTATTGGCTGGGAATGATATGGAGATGGTTGTTGCCACTAAAGAGTGGTTGTCCTCTACTTTTGAGATGAAGGATATGGGTGAAGCCAACTTTGTGTTAAGCATCATGATTATTAGGAATCAACTCTAGGATTATTCTTAGATTGTCTCAAGAGACTTACATAAAGAAGATACTTGAACGATTTCACATGGATAAGTCTAAACCCATTGACACTCCCATGGACAAGGCCTGTGTTTTGAGCCTTATCCAGTGCCCTAAGAAATATGAAGAGAAGAATCAAATGTCCAAAGTACCCTATGCAGTAGCGATAGGCGGTCTGATGTACGTGATGATGTGCACACGTCCACAGTTGGCATGGTTAGTCATTACCAGAGTAATCCAGGACCACGCCCTTGGCAGGTAGTGAAAAGAATCTTTCAATACCTTTGTGGGACCAATGATCTCACCCTCACCTACAGTGGTTCGGATTTGAAATTGAAAGGATACAGTGATGCCGGCTGGGCTAGTGATAGAGATGAGCATAAATCTACTTTGGGATATGCATTTGTCCTAGGAGGTCGGGTTGTATCTTGGAGTAGCAAGAAGCAATCCTGTATCACCCTATCCACGATGGAATCTGAGTACATTACATTCTCCGTGGCCGTTCAAGAGGTTGTTTGGCTGAGGAGGTTCCTACAGTGTCTTGGCATTATAGCTCATTCGAGAGATGCAATGCTTGTACATTATGATAGTACGATAGCTTTGGCATTCACTAAGGACCCCAAGTTCCATAGGAAATCCAAACACCTAGACATCAGATATCACTATATTCGAGAAATGGTTGCACAAGAGAAAGTTATCTTGAAGCATATCTCCACGAGCAGCATGGTGGCTGATCCATTGACTAAGCTGATTGCTCGGGACATTTTCCTTACTCATGTTAGGAATATGGGACTTAGACGTGGATGAATTGTATTTTGAGTTTTGATATTTTCTTTAAACATTATTGTTATCACTATTTGATTTATATATGAGACATAATTCTTTAGAATGATTTACGTATGTACAACAGGCTTGAATCGACCCAATCACACAGGTGATTCACCTTGGTGCTTGGAAACAATGAGCAAGATGAACCAAATCCACCTTGGCGCTTGAAGATAGAGGCGAGATGAGTAGATAAATTTTTAGCTAAGTGGCGCCTTAGTTAGAGCTAAGATGAGACATTTCTATGGTCGAACACGGAGATCCCACGTCTCAGTATAGCCAACTTATAGCCAAGTGTGAGAACTCAAGCAGACACCATAAGGGCAACTAGGCTGATTTACTCAGGTTAGGCGCTTGAAAGTGAGACTAAACCCAGACTCGTTGGTGTTCTTTTTATTTTATGAGTGACATGCCCACCTTAGTGGGAGTTGCACCATAGTATACATCTCATACTGTATGTGCTTTATTTCGACCATTTGTGAGAGTGACTGAATGGATCCCTTCTTCATCACTATGTGAGCCACTTGGATCAAAACTGAGTTGATCCTATGGATACCTTCTACCTGAGACCATATCATGAAGAGGATGCCCAATGATGCTACTTTGACGTGCTCCTTAGGATCATGGATGATGTGGTCCAGTGGGACACGATTGGGAATAGTCAGGTTGATATGAGGGCTTAGGGAAAACTATTTGAAATTGCTCCCTTGTTATGTGGCTTATTTCCTGGGCGACTTATCGTATTTATGTTTCGATATAGTCAAGCACATTGCATGTTTTAAGGTTAGCACTGCTCATCATGAGGGATCAAGAGTGCTAGACTTGGTGTAATTGGATTGTTTAGGGTACCCCAAATTATTTGTGAGTGATGTGTTATGTTGGTTAGATGGAAGCTTGATATAATATTCCTACATTCGTATTATCTCGTTAGGTCGCATGCTCCATTTCCTGTGTGATGAGACACCTATGGTAGAGAGACTTCTAGAATGAACAATTGAGTATGTGCGCCCTGCATGGGTGAGTGGGAGATGTTAATTAATATGGGTCAGACTGGGCTCTGATCCGGTTTCTTCATGGATCGTCCACTTGGGGTAATCATAGACCCACTAGGATTGGAAACCCTAGCTAGTCAATTCTCTATAAATAAGAGGGTTTTGGTCATAAAGCCGAATTAAGGTTTGGACCTAATCTCTTTCTCCCTATTCTCTTCTGTCTCTCCCAATTAAGAGTGTGTGTCTCCAAGGATCTCCATTGCAGTCCTTGGATTTGGAGGGTGGAATATTACCTAGCAAGATCACCACAACCTTTCGTTCGTCGTTGTTTGAAGGTGGATCGACACATTGTGCAACCTGATCCATTCTGCTGTGAGGAAAGCTATACTGAGATATTCCCCGATACTCGTTTACTTTCCGCTTAACACTAAGGAAAAAGAAAAAGGGGAAAACATGATACATGGTTCTAAAATTGAGATGTTTAAAGCCTCTGATAAGCTAGAATGGGGAATCATCAGAGCCATTTTTGAATTTCTATATTTCTATGATCACTAGTGTGACAAGATCTGCAACTAATTTGCATGCTCTTTCTCATCAAACTTTAGATCAATTGAAACTTCTAGAGGCATTCAACAAGACTTCTGATTAAGCCCCTACATTTTCATTACAACCATTGCATGCCTCATCCTTCTCTTAAATACCTAATGAGAATTTAAATCTCTTCAAGGGTATCAAAATTTTCAAGAATGCATTAAAGATTCCTCACCTCCTTTTTGCATAAGACGCACTCTTGTTATGTTAGGCCTCCATAGTATTGGATTTATGAGTTTAATTAATTATTCTGGTTGATTAAATGGGTGAGTGTCAAGTTACATGAACCGATTCGGTCCACTCTTAAGTTTAGGGATATGGTGGCCCAATCCATTAACTTATATGAATTGTTGTGGTTCAAATGAACCAAATCATGTGGTTCACATGGTTTGACCCAAACCAAGCAAATCAAAATTGCACCATCCAAATACAATCAGTTCAACTCGAATTGGACCATGATTAGACCAATCAGGTTGACCTGAATACTCGAGTTGACCGGCGTTGATCAGGAAGGTAAAAAATAATAAAAAAAAACTTTTAAGGGCTTGTTTGGATTCAAGTGATTTTTTGTTTTTAATTTAAATTGCTTTCAATGTCGTTTTAAGACCAAATTGAAATCCATTGTTTGAGTTGGATTTATTGTTTTTTGTCACATTTAATGGTCTAACTTGTTTTATGACATGTTTATTTGAAATTTTATGTTATATTTGTATTTAGTTATGGAACCAAGAGGCTGTTGATTAATGTTTTGAAAAATGACTATGTTACTAGTCACCATGAGATTGTGAATTTATCACTTGAAAAATGAGTCTTATTTGGTAATGGGTAGTCTTCAAATAATGGCCAATAAGGTTTTTCAGATTTTAATCAATTCTATTAAGAGTCCTAAGGTCTTGTGAAAAATAAAATACTATTACTTATCATAATGTCACTTTATCATGTACTTGGGATGTTGTGGATAAATATTTGACTGGTCAAATCAGTGGGAAGACGAATTTATGTACTTTGAAATGTTTTATATGGTTCGATCAGTGGGAGGATGTTCAATATTCTTGGTTGCTTTCAATACAAGAAATTGGGACCCAGATTTTTTTGTTCCATAATTGTTTTGGAATAGTTATAGTGCTTTGTCTTTGTTCTATAGTGGCTTCAAAATTGTATTTTTGTTTATATAAGTTTCTACATTGGTTTTTCATTACCATGATATTGAAAAGTTATTTATGAATTATATAGGTAGAAAATTAGTAGCATTTTATGCTTACATGTCATATTTGGAACACCCTATAACGAATACATATGTTAGAATTAAACTGGGTGTAAGCTTTGGCATATGTTTGGCCGCATAATGCATTTCTAGGAAACCATAAAAGCATGGGGTGGAATCCATCAAAGTGGGACAACTTATTCTTTCATGATTTTCCTCAAGGCAGTAAATTTGGTAACATTTGCCCAAAGGTGAGGGGACCTCTAAAGTTATTGTTCTTTTCACAGTAAATATGGATTTGCAAGATGATCAGTGCATTCTTAGCTCAAAGAATAGGAATGTTATTACGGTTGTGACTCTTCTATGATTTTTGTTACCCTAGTGATACATTTAAATGTATGTTCTTGTATATAAAGATATGTCTCCAATGGAAAAAACATAATAGAATTGAGCGAGATCCAGCAAAGTGGTACATTCAATTGGATTGTGTCTTCCTTAACAGTAAATGTAGCATTTTCCAAAGGTGATGTCATCAAGGTTAATGAATAAATATTCACAAATTAGTAAGGGACATTGACTTAGGAGTTCTTTTGCCCAAAGATGATTGAATTTCTAGATGCTAGTGTTCTTTTCACAGTTTATACAAGAAAATAAGAGGACCAATAAATCCATGTCCCAAAGGATAGGGATACAGCTTCAATTATAACTCATAGTCACTGATAGGATGTTGACTTGCCTCCTACAAAGGCTTTTCCAGTAGGAGTGCTGAAAGATCATGTTTCTAACATGAGTATTATTGAGTTTTTGATATGCTTGGTTAGTGGGAGATTTACTTCTTATTGATTATTTTATTTGTTTTGAGACTTTTAGCCCATATGTTTAGGGGCACAATTTTATGGATTACGATTATGTTTTACCATTTATATTATGGAAGATTATTCTATTTATTAATTACTTTATGGTTTCATTTGAGCATATTTTATAAGCATTAATTGTCATAGATATAGGCAATTTTGTCATAGTTTAAAAGGCAGTATTTTCCATAGTTCAAAGGTAATGTTTACCACAGTTTATAGGCTTTGCAGAAAGCCATATTTAATATTAACCCCAGATCAAAGGCGATTTACCGCAGTAAAGGATAATATCATAGTTAAGGACCTATATGGAATGACAAAAGTGTTATTTTAGGATATATCAATATTTCCATGTTAATACCCTACATAGATTTGTGTTGAGAAATTTACTTACGTTTGTAATGATAGAAAGTTGTATGTCATATATTGAGGTGTATCTTCTGCTGTTGTTCGATGTGAGTGGTTTTTTAATTGAATCACAGTAAAAGTGGTTAATGTAATGAGATTCTATAGCCACACCAATTTAAAATGCATCCTTAAAATTAATGTAGCCCAAGTGGAAGATTGTTGAATTTATGGGCTTAATTAATTATTCAAGTTAATTCTATGGACGAGAGTCAAGTTACATGAATCGGTTTGGTCCACTCTCAAGTTTAGGGATATGATATGCTGGCCCAACCTATTGTGGTTTAGGGTTTTGGGTACAAGATAATATTATAAATACCTGGTTTTAGGTCCCTACAGTCATCATTCACTCTTCTCCACTTTACCACTAAAGTGAAAGAACTCAAAGAGGTTTGAGGGATTATAGAAGATCCAGAGCCAAGAGAAGGAAATTTTAAAGAAATGCATCAATAGTCTTTAGCATACTAGGTGCAAGGTTCAAATCAATCATTTATGTTTTGATTCGGCTTCGTGTTCTAGTTGTCTGTATTGGAACCTGTAAGGGTTGGTTTGTTATGAAACCCTAAACAGTATAACACATGGAAGATGTTTCTACATTGAAATCAATCCTAGGCCTTTTTGATGACCTATGGGGTGAAACAAATTAATTTCCAAAAAAGTGGAATCTCCTTCAACCCCAATACTTCTCCCAATCATCCAGAATTGGGAGAAGTTGTTTTTCAGGCACGAGAGTCTGTCTTCTAGGGTTTTTCCTTCTTCCAGCTATTCTGAAAGTTTCACTATTATGGGAATTCTTAAAAAAAAAAAAAAAAAAATTCTTAAGATGGAGCTCTAACGCTTTCAAAAATGGGCATGATGAAATCTTACAATTATCAGAGGAGTTGGAAACTATCTAGAAATATGTCAAAGACATTTGTTTCAATAGGAGGAGTTTAGTGCGTAGAGTCAATTGAAGGAAATCATGAGAAAGGAAGAGTTACATCGGGCGTAGCGATCTATAGTGCAATGGTTTAAGGAGGGGCTAAAAATTTTGCCTTTTTCCACACTAAGACTGTCCCAAGGAAGTAGTTTAACTACATTTCTCACCTTGAAGGCCCTAATGGAGAATGGGTTTTTGCTTGGTCATTTTGAATCCTTGTATGCTTCTTCCTCTCCGTCTCATATTGATTCTTTCCTTGAATGCGTGGATAATAGAGTTTCTTCTCATTAGAATCGCCCATTATATCTTTCTTTTTCGACTGCTGATATTAAAATTGTGGCTTTCCAAATTGGCCCTTATAAAGCTTCAAGGTATGATGGGCTGCTTGCCAATTTTTTTCAACTTCATTGTTGGATCGGATGTTATCCATGCTATCCATTGGTTATTTCATTCTGGTCACATGTTGCATAGTTTTAATAAAACTATAATCATCCTTATCCCTAAACCGAAAAACTCTTGTGATATGGGTCATTTTAGACCTATGAGTCTTTGCTCTGTCTTGTACAAGGTGATAGCCAAATGCTTAATTAGTAGACTCAAACTGATTCTTAACTCTCTTATTAGCACTTTCAAAAGTGCCTTTATTCCTTCATCAAACTTTTCATTATAAGAAAATTTTTAAATGTAAAACTGTTTTCATGGATTTGAAGCTTGATTTGTCAAAGGCTTGTGATAGGTTGAATAGATGTTTCTTGAGCATCTCCTTTTTAAATTTGGCTTTCATTCTATGTGGATTAACTGGGTCATGCATGTATGTCTACAATATCATACCAGGTTAAACTGAATGGTTCCCTTATTGATCCCATTTTCCCTGAAAGAGGTCTTAGGCAAGGATGTCCCCTTAGCTTGTACCTCTTTATTTAGTGTGAGACTTTTTCATCACTTTTTATGAAAGCTGAGATTTTTAAATCCATTAGGGTTATTAAAGTTGGCCAAAGTGGGCCTGTTGTTTCTCAGTTACTATTTGTTGATGACTGCATTATATTTTATAAATCTGGAAATCACGAATTTCGTACTATTTTGAATCTCATAAGGGATTATTGTCATGCATACTCTTAACACGTCCAAATCCAGTGTTTGATTTAGCCTATGTACTCCCTCTATTATCTGTGAAGGAATTTTTGTCTCTTCTGATTTTAAGATATTCCTAAGTTGGGGAAATATCTTGGTCTTCCAACTAGCTTGGCCGCTCTAAGAAGGTTCTTTTTTCTATATTGCTGATTGTGTTCATTCCACTGGCCATCTAGAAAGATAGTCTTCTATGTACAACCGGTAAAGAAATTATAATTAAAATGTGGCATCTTCTTTACCTTCAAGTACCATGTCTGTGTCAAAGCAAGAAAGTAGGGGGTCTTAGTCTTAGAGATCTTGAGCACTTTAATATTGCAATTATAGCTAGATAATGCTAGTGTAAGGGTGAGCACATCCGTAGGTCCCGCACCACCATACCACCACTCAGGATGAAACGTGGGGGCCTACTTCGCGAATAACTCATTCCCTCTTTATTGGGTGATCTATTTCAATAATAAACTAATGACCAATTTGAGGATTGGGAATCATAAAAATTTGGAGTCACCACCAAGGGTTAGGGCCTAGGACCCGGGATGTGGGCCTGTTCCACAAGAACGGACCTCACCCACTTCACCCAATTGAACATGTCTTCCTATTAGATACATAAATTCGAATACTCCCCAGTATTCTAACCCACAGTTATGACTAGACATTTAATATACAACATTAAACAAGCACTATGTCAAATGAGATATCTCCATTATGCCTACTCTATTAAGATATTATACTTGGTCTTGGCCCATATTTCAGGTCAAGAGAGGTGGGCCCCAATTGATGTGGAGGTGACTCCAATGAAGACTCCTGACTCAGGTGGGAATGATCTCATCTACTCGCTGCTTTTCTTTGGAGAATCGAGGCCTTTGATGATATTTTAAAATTCCAACATGTTTTTCGAGGACCTTTGAAAAACTTGACAGAAATTTGACACATGAAAGCAAAAGCTGGATCACTCGGGTAGAGCTTCGGCCTTGGGTCGAACGTTGGGCTAGGGCCACCATGTTGGGCTAAAAAAAAAAAAAAAGTGAGGGTTGGTGGCTGGGTGAAAGAAGTTGTCAAAAATGGCAAGGAAGACTGCTACTTTGGGAAGGGACTACTCCTTTCGTACTAGGCTCTCTTAGACCCAAACAGGGGAAACTCTCTACATTATTTTCACACTCAAAGTGGTAAAAAAAGGGATATTATTTATAGGCATCAGGACCAAATTCAGCAGGCTTGCCTAAAGTGGTAAATTCTCTAGCAGGTCCGTCACCCAAAAAGGGTAATTTTCTGTGGGCGTGGTCAATTTTCCCATTTTTCTAAGAAAAGGTGGCAGGCCCACAAAAAATTTGGTGGGCCCACTAGAAAATTGGGGCAAAAAATGATTGATTGATCCCCATTTTGACTTCTAGGAGCGATTCTGGGAGATCCGATGGTCCAATTTTCACATGCGATATATCGTCGAAATCGTATTTTCGAGCACTATCTGATGGCATGGGTTTCGAGCTCTTTTTTCTTTTAAAAATTGAGGTCAGAAAAAGGGTCTTCTACCCTGTTTCAAGTTAGGGTATTTCGGTCAATCCTTATTTATGTCGTTCCTACAACTTCAGAGAATACTTAGAATCGATTCATCAATATATAACATGTCAATATCATCTGCCACGAGATTGGGCCCGAAATTGGTCCTGGGTCGGATTAGGGTACCGGGCCAGATTAGGGTTTCATGTTGAATTAGAGTTTTAGGGTGACTGGGGATTTTTGGTCACTGTTGTATTTAGGGTTGGACTAGGGTTTCGGGTTGGATTAGGGTTTTGGGCTAACTGTTGGGACTCGAGTTACTGGCGGTGTTCAAATCAACACAAAAGACCTAGATTTCCTTATGATGGAGAGCATGAACCTTGATCATTCCCTGTTTGTTATCATTGTCGGAGTGGGTGGAAAAATTAGATATCTACATAATGCCCCTCTTTGGCCGAGGCCTGTGCCGTGGCCTAAGAGCAAAGAAAAGAATTGCCGAATTTTGCCATCCTAAGCATGTACTGCCACCACATTGCTCAAGGATAGCGGAGGTGCAAATGCGCAAACATGGGTGAATAACTCATTGGTAAACTCTAAAACTTCAATCAATTAAGATATTTATATGATCCTATCTGGTAGATTTTAACTAGAGAGTTGGGATCTTACCTGAGCCACTAGATGGTAATCCTTTATCGGATTGGTTCCTGCCAAGATGTTAGTAAAAAATAATCATATAAAAGGACTTTGTGTCATCCAATGGTATTCCAATTGTACTAAACTGGAAATCCTAAGCCCAACAGGTTTCTAGGTTGTCCAATAGTATTCCAGTTGTACTGGCTTAGGGTTCTAGGTTGTCCAATAACATTCCGGTTGTACTAAATTGAAAACCCTGAGCCAGATAGGTTTTAGGCTGTCCAATGGCATTTCGATTGTACTAAACCAAAAACCTTGAGCCAAACAGGTTTCTAGGCTGTCCAATGGTATTCCAGTTGTACTAAACATGAAACCTCGAGCCGAACATGTTTTAGGCTGCTCAATGGCATTACGGTTGTACTAAATCAGAAGCCCTGAGCCAAACAGGTTTCTAGGCTCTCCAATAGTATTCCAGTTGTACTAAAGCGGAAACCTTGAGCCAAATAGGTTTTAGGCTATCCAATGGCATTCTGGTTGTACTAAACCAAAAACCCTAAGCCAAATAGGTTTCTAGGCTGTCCAATTGTATTCTAGTTGTACTAAACTAGAAACCCTGAGCCAAATAGGTTTCTAGGCTCTCCAATAGTATTCCAGTTGTACTAAACCAAAAACCTTGAGCCAAATAGGTTTCTAGGTTGTCCAATGGTATTCTAGTTGTACTAAATCGGAAACCCTAAGTCGAACAGGTTTTTGACAATATTTCAATAATTTCAATATATATTCAATATTCAAAATTTCATGCATGTTATATGCATACACCAAAGTATGAGAGCATAAGAAAGATGATAGCATTCACAATTTTTTTAGCCCCACTGGGTAAGAAGTTAAAAATTAAAAAAATTAAAAAAATAAAAAATAAAAACTTTTTTATCACTTTTTTAGCGGCTCTGTGAGATCCCTTCGTGGGCCTGTGAGACCCCCTTTTTTTGTTGGTGGGTCTGTGATATACCTCGCAGCCCTGTGAGTTTTTTGGTGGACCCACGAGGTATCTGGTAAGCCTGTGTGCCAGGTGTGGTCCCCCTATAAAAGGGTGGACCCCAAGTGAGTTTTTTATTCTACTTTTTTTGTCGTTTTGCTACAAGTGTGGTGTGGTTCTCTCTTCTCTCTTCTCTCTCCTCTTGTGCTTTGGCTTTTTATAAAAAATTTCAAATGGGGCTACACAAGTGTACACGTGGTGGGAAGATGGTAGACAAGTTAGCTGATTCATCACCCCAAAAAGGCACTGTAACATGGTATCTGGGATTAAGGATCACATTTCCAACTCTGCCTGGGGAGAATGGTAGGTCTGCTCTCCTTTTTTTTATGCTATGTATCTATGCTCTTAGAATATTCCATGTGTAGATGCCAATGATATACGTGCTTAGGATATTCTATATGCTCATGATATATGCTTGAGCCTCTCATGTATGCCCATGTACGTATGCCCATGTACACTTAGTACTCCAATGTTGTGCATGATCTATGCCATGATGGTTATGTCTACATTTTTAAATGTCATGGTAGGCCCTGGCAGAACCTTCATGTAGGAAGTATGTTTAGCCCAACTAGGTGGGGGACTGGATTAACCATATCCACTCCTTAGAAGGCGGATGATCTGTAATCTTCCCTTTCACCCCTGCTTCCACTTCTGCGCTCTAAAATTTGATGTTGAGTTTACCCGGGCCCATGCTGAGAGGTGGTGGCCGAGCACTCAAACACTTTTCACTTACCTATGGGGGAGATAATGATCACCCCCTCTGTTTCCATGTATTGACGATCCTATCACTTTTTCTAGCCCTTTTAGTTGATCCCAAGTGCTGGCACTTACTAGCAGTGATTCCCCGGATGCAATCATCCACCTCACTACTGTTCGTAAGGCCTGGACAAGAAAGACAATAACAATGCCCACCCCTCGTGTGGAGAAGGAGCAATTTATCCACTGCATCTTCTTCTATTGGGCCGGCCAGTGTTTGTTCAGCAATCCTTCCGATAATGTCAACCTTCGGCTTGCCTATTTCTTTAGATATCTTCAGAATATTCAAAAGTAAGACTAGGGCCGATCCACTTATCCGTATTTCCTGAGGATGATGGATTGCCTAGCTTAGGGTGACCCGAGTTTGTACGGTGCTACCTTTATTCTTCAGATATGAACTACTTGACTCATTTAGGGCCTATTTGATAACGTAACCAGAAACGTGTTTCTGTGTTTTCTTGTTCTCAGAAACAAAGAAACGGCATAAATACCGTTTGGTAAAAGTGTTCTATTCCACTTGTTTCTTGAAAAATAAATTGAAATTTATAACAATTTATGCTTCAAGTAACATGAATGACGAAACAAGTTTTACTTGTTTCGCTCGTTTCTCGAAACAAAAATGGGGCACAAAAAATCGATATTGAAGACAGAGTTTGGCATCACTACCATCACCACCGTCTCCGCCACTGAATATAGGGTTTACGGACCTGATCCTGGTCTTCTTCTTCTTCTTCTTCTTCTTCTTCGTCATGGTTCCAATCTTCGGCCTCGGCTTTTTCATCCATCCGTTGCTCTCGTTGCAAGGCCGTGAGATACTGGTTTGTTTGAGATGATCTTTAGGGAAATAAAAAAAGAAATAAAAACCTCAAAACCCTCTTTTCATAAAACCTCCCATTTCTCACGCAGCTCTCGCCATTAACTCCCGTTGCTCAGGCAGCTGTCGTAGGTATGTCTTGCTCTCGCTCTCTTCTCTCTATCGCTCACTCTCTCTCTCAGGGTTTTGTTTTAGGGAAGTCTTGAAAACCAAGGTGAGAGAGGGGACAGTTTTAGGAGTACCTTGGTGTGGATTTTCTCTTTGTTCTATCTTTGGATAACAGAGCTCGCACAGGTAAGAGACGTAATCCAAGAATCATTCTCCATGCCTGCAAACAAAATTTTGATCTCAGCCATAGAAAAATCTCTCCTTTATGCCTAACTTCCTTCACCTACCTTTCCTCCTAATAAACTGAAATCGAAGACGAAACCAACGTTAGGGAGACTAGTTATGTTCATATCTAAGGGTGAAAATAATTGAAATCCTTCTAGCTGTTATTATAATAAATAGAAAAAGACGACGATTAGTGTCATTTCTGATCTAGTCGGTTATAATCAGTCTCAAAAACCCCAAAATTGACCCTCCGATCTGAAAACCAAACGATCAGGTGAGAAAAACCATAGAATCGACTGGATCGGAGCATCCATCACGGGAAATTCTGAATTGATGATGCAATTCCAAATTTTTGACTGACAAGGAATCTTCCGATTTGGAAACATGTCATTTTTTCAAAAACCCCTCTCAACATCGGAAGAGATCCCTTCAGTTGGAACCTTTTTGTTGAAATCCCTGCTCTCCCATCTCTTTTGTCTCTTAGATCGTCAAGGTACTGAAATCGTCTCAGTTATTTTGGTGAAATCGTTTCCTATTTATAGAAGAAGAGACAGAGAAACGTTTCAAGAAACAAGGTTTATCAAACACCCAAAATTCTGTTTCTGTTTCTGTCGTTTCTTGAAACAGAAACAGCAGAAACATTATCAAACGGGCCCTTACTTTCCTTTCTTTGCTTTATTCCATATTCTGATTGATATTTTCTTTTTAGCCTTGGGCCTATGAGCACCTTGATTTCCTTAGCCCTCCCCTATCAGAGGGGGATAAAGAGACATTTCCTCTCACTAGGAAGTGGGGTGCAAGTGAGACTGTCCGCGGTCCTTTTCCTCTCGCCACCACTGGAAGTGATATTCTGAACCAGCTCACTATGGTATGGTTTCCTTCTCATCTCTTCTTCCTTACCTTATTTCTTCCTGTTGAACTTGCTTTAGTACTAACTCTTTGCTCTTGTAGGTTTTTTGGACTCCCTTCCAGATGGTGGCTTTCCCTTCGATTGCTCATTGGGATGAGGCAAAGAGACTCACCGGTCTTCGTATCTTATTTTAGAGTCCTAGTGGTCCCGCATGGTACCTTAAAGAGAGGGTTGTTAGGTAGTCGTTTTGTCACACCCTGCCTCACATATAGACTTAGGTATGCGGCACTGGATTCCCAACCTAGCCAGCCTACCTTCACCAGGATCACAAACATAATCCACCACCCACACAAACTCTCGAGATCTCCTATCTTAAATCAGAGTACACATATACAATCCCTAAGAAGCATATACATGGTGATCATATCTACAATGATACAAATAACTGCAGGCCCAATATGAGAATTTACCATAGGTTACAATATTAATAAATAAATCTTACAACCTAATAATTAAAAAAAAATTACATAAGCAGAAGGAAAATATCATTAAACTTCATTGTGTCCCACAGACATGGCCTCACAACTGATACTGATCATCTATCAGTCTCAGCCCCGGTTCTACCAGCTAAAGAGAGATCAACGATGGGTGAGCTTCACAAGCCCAATGAGGGGTGAGTAAGCAAGCACACACATCCAAACATGATGTAGTCACATGCTCACATACAAACCATACCAAAATGCCTGATATGCATAATCCACATGATCCATTCATTATTTAAATTCCATTCTAGTTACTAAGTCTCTATATGTGGGTATAAGTGCTATAAGCAACATATGTGGTATCCCCTTCCCAGTACGTCAGACCTCAGAGATACAATCTAGTTACAAGCAGGAATCATCTAGTCCCAAAAGAAACCTCGGTCCCTAACTAATCCCTAAATAGTAACCCCTAACAACCATGGTCCCAAAATCCCACACCGTCATTGGTCTCCCATGCTTTTCAACAGCCATGCGTACAATACATCGTACCATGTTGTGCCCTCTTAGGATACAGTATGTCGCATCCAGTCATAGTAGTCCTCCATGACCTATCATCAAGTGGGATTAACCAATACCTTACCCCTATTAGCGAGGGGTTATAGCACTAGGATGTGAATCCTAACCATATGCAATCTACATGCATCCAAAGAAACAATAGCATCCAATCATACATTTATGGTCACAACTGTAAAACTAACCTCTGATCCCACGGTACCGAAATCCACACCTAGGCCACATCATGCCTTAGACCATCAATGTTACAACCATCACCACACAACTAAAGTATTACACATCCACAAAATCGCGATCACATCAACCTCGATAAAATCATACCACATGTGTAATATATATTTTATTTAAAAAATAAATCCAAATTCCAGCACAATACATATGAGCATCCAAAAACATAAAAGTATAGAAACACTCTATAAAATAAAACAATCACCCACTTGTTATTGTATGGTTGCCCTTGTTGGCAACCAAGTCACGTGGGGGTGATGATGTAGCCAGTTTGGGTGATGTGACCAAAAGTGATGATATGACAACATTCAGTGTCACCAACGAGATAACATAGCCACATTGTGTGTATGAAGTGCTTTGTTTCATCCGTGGTAGGTGGTGCGGGTATCTGGGTCAAAACTGGTAAAATTGGCCTATTTACGCTCGGAGGCATTTTTACAGTAAAAATGACATTTTTGGAAGACTGTTTCTTCATGGCAAGGATATATTGTAATTTATCTAGTTCAGTAAATTTTATTTTGTCGCATTCCGATACCGTATGAAGAAGTTATAGTATTTATGGTACTCAGGGGCAATCTCAGCATTGAAGATGAATTTTTTAAAATAATTTTTCTCCATGTAACAATACAAAAAAAATCCAATCTTTCCAACGGTTCTGATTTCATCGCGTTCTGATTTCGTATTAGGAAGATGCATCATTGGAAAGGTTTAGGAGAATTTTGGTCTTTTTACATGGCTAATTCAAATGAACGAGTCTTCTAGAAAGTTATAGAACGTCCAGTCATGGTTCCAACGCACTTTATTTTGTCTCGATCGAAAATCGTATGAAAAAGTAACATGTGTTTCCATAAAGCCGGTTTGAAAATCCAAACTAGAAAGTCAACAGTAGCTCTCGGCCAGTGGAAAGAACTGTGGTTGATTTTTTGGAGGCTTTTCTTGTAATTATAAGAAGCCAGGGGGCTGGTGCGTGATTTAAGGAAGTGGGTATTGAGCGAGTATAGCGCATGTGTATGGCACTTTCCAAGAAAATGCTTTTTGGGGCTTATGAAATTAATCTAGATTTTAGATCCAGATCTAACGGCTATTATTAGTTTCAGCTTTTTGTGAGTGGGAGACAAGTTCCCTTAAAATCCAAAAAAGGAGCCAATGAAAAATCGACAACAAAAAGTAACATGATCAATGACATTAACATGACATCATAAGGTTAACTCTACTTTAATCAATGATTCTAATCTGACGGCTAAGATTCAAGATCCGTTACATGAATCCCAGGGCCTATATTAAAGGTGCCTTTTTGATTAAATGAATGGCCCAGATTACGTCATTGCTTCCCACGTAGCCAATGTATGCCAAGCCATCCTCTGAAGATCCCATTTTTGGCTTTCTGGTTAGCCCAACTTAAAAGGGCCATATCTCCCTCATCCCAACTAAAATTTGGGTGAACCAAATTGTAGATTCTTCACCACTCTGAGCTTTACATAGTGGAAGTGAAAAATATGGGTTTCAGAGAGTGAAAATGGGTGAATTTTGTGTGTGAAACTCCTCCCTCCATTGTTGACCATTGAAAAGCTTGAAGGCTTCATGTGAGTTGTTTTACACTCCATTAATGGTGGTTTAGAATGGCAGTTGGGTGGTATTGATGGTATCCTATTTCAAAGCTAAGGGAAGAAGAAGAATGAAGAGAGGAGCTTCCCCCTTTGTTAGTAGAACCATAAATGGGTTTTGTTGCTCAATGGGAGTTTTGTTTACTCCATTAATGAGGGTTTGAGGAGGTGGTTAATGTGTGTTGATGATGCATTGACTCAAAGCCAAAGAGGAAGAGAAGAAACCAGATGAGAGTTTCTTGTGGTTACTTTATGGGCCCATAAGTTTGAACCATGAAAAAGTGAAATCCCTTAATGTCTTGTATGTTGAAGGGCTTAAACACAATCTTTTCAGCATCAGTAAAATTTGTGACGATGGGCACGATGTAACTTTCACCAGTAAAGGGTGTGAGATAAGAAGATCAAGCAGTGGAAAGGTTGTGGCTACTGGACAGAGAACTTCAGGGAACCTATACACCTTGACAGAGTTAGAGAAATATTATTACATGGTCAGCATAGATGAGAAGACATGGTTGTGGCACAGAAGACTTGGGCATGTTGGTTTCAAGAACCTTGCCAAGATTTCTTCGAAGAAGGCAATGAGAGATGTTCCTGAGTTGAAGAAGCTCTCTAATCCTATATGTGCATCTTGTCAGAATGGAAAGCAAACCAGAATCTCCTACAATTCTAAGGAGTACTATTCTAGCTCACCATTGGAATTGATTCACACAAACCTATGTGGTCCTATGAGGACACCTAGCACCTCAGGAGAGAGATACATCATGTTGTTTGTTGATGATCATTCAAGAATGGTGTGGGTAATATTTTTGAAACACAAGTCAAAGGCTCTAGAAAGATTTAAGATCTTTAAAAAGCAAGTTGAGAATCAGATAGGAAAGAAGCTAAAGTGTCTAAGATATGACAGAGGAGGTGAGTACAGTTGGGATGATTTTGAAGAATACTACTATGAGAATGGTATCAAGAAACAAATTTCAGCTCCAAAAACACCCCAACAGAATGGTATTCTAGAAAAAAGAATAGAATAGTGCAGGACATGGCTAGAACAATGTTGGCAGAAAATGACATGGGCAAGAAGTTCTGGAAGGAGGCAGTTCTAACTATAGTGTACATCTATAGCAAATGTATGTTGGGACCTCATAAAAGCAAGACTGCATATGAAATCTAGTTTGGTAGAAGGGCTACAGCAAGACACTTCAAGGTCTTTGGTAGCAAATGTTACATCAATAACACAAACCAAGATTTGGGCAAGTTTGATGATAGGGCTGATAAGGGTATATTTTGAGGCTATTCTACTTCAAGTAAGGCCTATAGATGCTAGAACAACAGACTTAGAAAAATTGTAGAGAGTGTTGATGTCACAGTTGATGAAAAAATGGATATTACTTCTGGCTCAGGAAATGAACTTTAAAAATTTAAAGATCTTGACGATGAGAATGACCTAGTTGATGTAGACCCAAAAGTAAAGATGATGTTGATGTTGAATAGGCTAAGGTAGATTCAGATGAGCAGAGGAGATACAACAGAGTTGATCAATAGGGAACAGATGAGTTAATCATTGGTGACCCCACTGTAGGTGTTCAGACTAGAAGAATGAAGACCAACACCTACTCTCTTCTTTCGAAGATTGAACCAAAAACTGTTGATGAGGCAAGCAATGATGAGAGTTAGAAGAAGGCCATGAATGAAGAACTTGATCAGATAGAGAGGAATCACACTTGGGATCTAGTCCCTAGGCCAGTTAACAAAAATGTGATGGTACTAAATGGATTTTCAGAAACAAACTCAATGAAGATGATCAAGTGGTGAGGATCAAAGCAAGACTTGTATGTAAGGGGTATGCTCAAGTGGAAGGCATTAACTTTGAGGAAACTTTTGCTCCAGTGGCAAGACTTGAGGATATTAGAATGTTCTTGGCTTTGTCAGTGTACAAGGGGTTTAAGGTCTATCAAATGGATGTCAAATTGGCTTTTCTGAATGGAAACTTGGAAGAGGAGGTTTACATAGCGCATCCTGATGGGTTTCATCGGAGTGAGGATCCCACTCTTGTGTGTAGATTGAAGACTAGGTTGTATAATTTGAAACAAGCTCTAAGGGCATGGTATTCAATATTGGACTCTTACTTGTGGAAGTTGTGTTTCAAGAAATGCCTAATGGATAGTAATCTTTGCATCAGAATTGAAACAAATAGTCAACTTGTGGTGGTTGTGTATGTAGATGACATCATCTTTAGGGGTGCCAAAGATGAGCTGTGCAGAGATTTTGTAACGAGGATGCAAGATCAGTTTGAGATGTCCATGTTGGGTGAATTGTCATTCTTCTTGGGCTTACAGATCAATCAGAAGAAGGAATGTATCTTCATATCTCAGTCCAAGTATGTGAGGGAGATGTTGAAGAGATTCACCATGGAGGATTGCAAGCCAATTAGTATACCTATGATGACTGGGAGTAAGTTGAGCAAGGAAGATGACTCTCCATTAGTTGACCACAACTTGTATAGGTCAATGATTGGTAGCTTGTTATATTTGACAGTTAGTAGGCCTGACATCATACAAGCTGTGTGCATGGTAGCCAAATTCCAAGTAGGAACAAAGGAGACACATGGCAGCAGTGAAAAGAATTTTCAGATATCTGAAGGGGACTAGTAAGTTTGGGTTATGGTATCCGAAGGTTAAGAGCTTCAGTTTGTCAACTTTTTCAGATGCAAATTAGGTCAGATGTGTTGATGACAGGAAGAACACCAGTGGTGGTGCATTCTATTTGGGGAGCAGCTTGGTGGCATGGCACAGTAAGAAGCAAGAGTCAGTCTCTCTTTCAACTGCAGAGGCAGAGAGTACATTGCAACTACATCTTGTTGTACACAAGTGTTGTGGATGAAGCAGATGTTGAAGAATTTGTGTGTGGATGTTAAACAAGCAGTGTCATTGTATTGTGACAATACAAGTGCTATCAACATTTCCAAGAATCCGATGATGCATTCTAGAACAAAGCACATCGCCATCCGGTATCATTTCTTGAGACACAAGGTGATGGAAGGTGAAGAAAGGATGGAGTTTGTTTTCACAGCAGAGTAAGTGGTTGATATCCTTACTAAACCACTTCCCAAAGATCAATTTGAGTTCCTCAGACAGAAACTGGGAGTGGTGGTTCTTCCCAAGCACTAAGGGCATTGGGAGAGGGGGAGCAAGTTGCTCGATGTTGCTACCCTCATATTAGACTCAGGGGGAGTCCATTGGTTCCACCCTTTGTACTTGTTGTCAAAGGGGGAGAGAGTTACTCATCGAAGTTTTAGAATGTATGGGTGATGAGCTGGTTGCTAACAACTCCAAAAGGGGAGATGTTTGTTGTATGGTTTTTCTTGTTGGCAACCCAGTCATGTGGCTATGATGATATGGCCAGTTTGGATGACGTGGCCAAAAGTGATGACATGACAGCATTCAATGTCACCAATGAGATACATAGCCACATTGTCTGTATAGAGTGGTTTAATTTATCTATGATAGGCATGCGGGTTTCTGGGTCAAAATTGGAAAAATTGGCCTATTTACGCTTAGGGGCATTTTTTACAGTGAAAATGACATTTTTAGAAGACCATTTATTCATAAAAAGGATATATTGTAATTTATCAAGTCGTGCATTTGATTTTGTCGCATTCTAATACCGTATGAAAAAAGTTACAATACTTATGGTAGTCAGGGGCAATTTTAGCATTAAAGATGAATTTTTAAAAGAAATTTTCTCCATGTGACAATACGACAAAAATCCGATCTTTCTAGCTATTCTGATTTCATCGTGTTCTGATTCGGTATGAGGAAGATGCATCATTAAAAATGTTTAGGAGAGTTTTGGTCTTTTTATATGGCTAATTTAGATGATTGAGTCTTCTAGAAAGTTGTAGAACGTCCAGTCATGGTTCCAACACACTTAATTTCGTATCGATCGAAAATCATATGAAAAAGTTATATGTGTTTCCGTGAAGCCGGTTCAAAAATCCAAACCAGAAAACCAACAGTAGCTCTCGGCCAGTAGAAAGAACTATGGTTGATTTTTTGGAGGGTTTTCTTGTAATTATAAGAAGCCAATGGGCTGGTGCATGATTTAAGGAAGTGGGTGTTGATCGAGTATGGCGCATGTGTATGGCAC
Source organism: Macadamia integrifolia (assembly GCF_013358625.1). Classification (NCBI taxonomy): domain Eukaryota; kingdom Viridiplantae; phylum Streptophyta; class Magnoliopsida; order Proteales; family Proteaceae; genus Macadamia; species Macadamia integrifolia. The sequence goes on along the minus strand of NC_056564.1, from coordinate 34,349,150 downwards.
TTTCCAAGAAAATGCTTTTTGGGGCTTATGAAGTTAATCTGGATTTTAGATCCAGATCTAATGGCTATTATTAGTTTCAGCTTTTTGTGAGTGGGAGACAAGTTCCCTTAAAATCCGAAAAAGTAGCCAATGAAAAATCGACAACAAAAAGTAACCTGACCAATGACATCAGTATGACATCATTAGGTCAACTCTACTTTAATCAATGATTCTAATCTGACGGCTAAGATTCAAGATCCGTTACATGAATCCTAGGGCCTATATTAAAGGTGCCTTTTTGATTAAATGAATGGCCTAGATTGCGCCGTTGCTTCCCACGCAGCCAGCGTAAGCCAAGCCATCCTCTGAAGATTCTATTTTTGGCTTTCTGGTTAGCCCAACTTAAAAGGGTCATATCTCCCTCATCCCAACTCCAATTTGGGTGAACCAAATTGTAGATTCTTCACCACTCTGAGATCTATATAGTGGAAGTGAAAAATAAGGGTTTCAGAGAGTGAAAAGGGGTGGATTTTTTATGTGAAACTCCTCCCTCCACTGTTGACCATTGAAAAGCTTGAAGGCTTCATGTGAGTTGTTTTACACTCCATTAATGGTGGTTTAGAATGGCAATTGGGTGGTATTGATGGTATCTTATTTCTAAGCTAAGGGAAGAAGAAGAATAAAGAGAGGAGCTTCCCCCTTTATTGGTAGAACCATAAATGGGTTTTGTTGCTCAATGGGAGTTTTGTTTACACCATTAACGAGGGTTTGAGGAGGTGGTTAATGTGTGTTGAAGATGCATTAACACAAAAGCAAAGAGGAAGAGAAGAAACCGTTTGAGAGTTTGCTTATGGTTACTTTGAAGAGCAAGAAGCCAAAGGGGAGAGAAGGTGTGAACATCAAGCTTGTCAGTATAAGTTTTCAGTCATCCCAGGCAACCGGTTGTGAGATTCCCAAACCTTCGATTTACATTATATGCATGTATAATGATATGTATATATCCTAGGGTTAGTTGTGGATGAATTGTATACATGCTAGGTTAGTTCTGGATGAATTGTATGCATGCTAGCTAGTTGTGGATGTATATGCTAGGCAGGGCTTGACTGTAGGGCATTGATATAAGCCCAAATTTACTATATTCTTTATTTAGTGCTTAGTGGGTGCTAAGCACTGGGAGTGGGTGCTCCCATGTAATGGGTGCTACACATTATATCGGCTTTACGAGTGCCATCTCAGCTCCGGCTAGAGAAAATTGGGTGTGGGGGCTTCCGAGTGTGGGTGCAGTGAAAAGTAGTGTATTGAGTAGGTACAAAGCCTTTATGGGCATTACTCTGGGGATGTAGGAAAATTACAGAACCTCATATAAACCCTGTGTTGTGGGTGTGCTTCTTGTTTGCATTATATATATTGAAGTGTGTGGAATGCCGAATGGGTGTACACACTTAGAAGTGCCTATGAGAGGCTGATTATGCATACGACTGTGTGCAAATCGGGACAAGTATAGGGATAGATGTATCAGGGTTTGTTGTGTCAGATATTGGATAGGTTTTGGGGGTTGGAATTAGACACTGATTCACCCCCCCTCTCAGTGACTATCGGGTTACAACACCACTCATCTTGCTACCCAAATCTGATGTCTTTCACTAAATTTCCTGTCAACCCATATCCTTACCAGGTATTTTAGGTTCATAAGTTAACAATTCATATTTAAAGTTAATTTCATTTTATTAATCATTATTAACTTTTACTTCCTATGACCAAATTGAATTTCCCCACTGGAATCCACACTTAACAGGTAAACAAGGTACTGATCTCCATCAGTATCTTCCCCAGCTGACTAAGCTAGCATTTCAGCCCAACTTCCTAACACCTATGTCAGTCACCTATCCAACCTATATAGCCATTAGTTCCATATTTGGCCTATTGGAATCAATATACTACAACTAGGTCACCTGATACCGATTGAAATGCTCTGTAACCTCTACAACCACATAATTTGACTAAGTGAAGTTTCCAACATAGCTAGGGCCATACTGACATCCCACATTTCATCCCTTTTATCTGGGGTATTTCCTCCCCTACCTTGGGTCATTGATTTTACTTTTATACCCCACCCACACTTTTTGGGTAGTTGGAGCCATATACACACTGCCGGGGCATCCAGCTAACATTCTGGGCCAATGGTAGCAATACTGTCAGGGCCAAATTGGCTGGCTGGTTTTGCCTGACATAATAGGTTCCTTTGACAACAAAGTTCTGCTTCCCTTCGGGCAAAATTATGTCAAGCAATTTCCTCGAGTCCCAGGCTTCCAAATATGTCCTATAAGGTCTTCTAAACATATGAGGCTTGAGTAGAGGATTGAATTGACCAATTGTAGTCTATTTCACCTAACCCTACTGTAGTTGAATTGTTCCCAGTGGGGTTTCTTGGGAACCAGCTGAGATTCCAGCCCAATAGAGCAAACCAAAAAGCCTATCTTGGTCAACTCTTCATGTTTACACATTCAATTAAGTGAAATATAATTTATGGGATTCCTACTCAAGTCCAATTTGGGTTTCCAATACGGGGCACAAGATCAGTTGGGTTCCAACTTACTTAACTTCTGCCCTATGTGACCCAACCAAGAATTTTGCCCTTTCTTGGACAGCATTAGGGTTATGTGGGACTTATCACCAAAACTATTGGTGAAGATGTAACTCTGATTCGGGAATATATGGTACAAGGATATGAGAAACAAGGTGAGTGGTTGCATGTTTTATTTTACGGAGTTTATTTTATTTTAATTCTACTTGTACCTCATGCATATGGTTATGTGCATAGTATTATTTGTTACTGACTCTGTGAAGTTGGAAGTTGGAAGCTGGAAGCTGAAAAAGGTAAGCTAGGTAAGACATGACACTAGTAAGTGCCTGACATTTATTTGTGGTGGTATGAATGGTTGATGATTGGAATTGCATCATATAGAAGGTTTGTGGGCTAAGATTGATCACAACCCGAGTGTTAGAATCCCTTGTCAGTAGGGGGTGAGGTGCTGACTGATTCCAACCTGTGGCTGCCTGATCAACATTACACTTTTAGGGTATGCCGTACTGTATCTAGAGACGGATTGCAGCAAAGTACGTTGTACTATACACTTAACTGTTTGGGGTTACTAACCTAGGGGTTAACTAGGGGACCAAGCTTCTTTCTCGGCTGGTTGACTCCTGCCTGCAACTAGCTTATATCCTTGGAGCTCCATGTACTGGGAAAGGGGATACCACATATGTTGCGTAACACTGTACCATTTTTATAGACTTAGTAATGGACTGGGAGATAGTGTAATTAAATGAATCCATGAGCATCATTTAAAGAGCGGAGCATGCATTGCATCATTTGTATTGTGTTTTCTTGCCTACCCCCACCCCTCACTGAGCATGTCGTGATCACCCTACTTTATTTACTCTCTCTCTCTCTCTCTCTCTCTCTCAATGACGAGACCAGTGTTCTGCCGACTACTAGCACAAATTATGCGAGAATGGCCTTGGATCTTTTGGCCAGTGTCCCGGAGACTGATTCTGAGCATGGACCGAACTGCAGCTGTGACGACTGTGCCTTTGGAGGCCAGATCTTTTGAGTGACATTATAGATTTATAAGAACACTTTTTGTGCATATATATTCCGATATGCTAAAAGTACTCTGATCTATATATTAATATTGCTAATGTGATGGACAATACTGTACATATTTTTGTTTTGGAAATGAGCATAAAATTATATGTAATTGTAAATCTTGTCTTATCATGTGGCAGACACTGAATTATGTATACATATTGGATTGTTATATATATATATATATATATATTTATGTGTGTGTGTGTGATTTGTAGTTGTGGTGTGTTATGGTTATCACTCCCTAATCTTGATCCTAGGGAATAAGGTTGACTGGATACGGTAAGGTGTCCAGTGCCACATACCTTTGCTAGAAAAGCAGGGTGTGACAATGTGAAACCCCTAAAACACCAAGGGCATCAGTAGAAGAAAAAAGAAGCTAGAAAGTTTGTCCATTAATAAACTAGAAGTAGCCATAAAGAAACAGCAGTAAAGAAACCTAGATCTAAGCGGCAGTGAGAAAAAAACCAAAAATACTAGAGCCGAGTATGACCAAAATCATAAAAATTCTTCACTGGAGAGGAACACTGAGCACAAGTGCTGATCACGCCGACTTGACGAACACCACCTCTTGGGAGGGAGGTCCCTCGAAAGAGATAAACTTTAGACAAAGGAAGCCGAGACCTTAAAAAGGTATGAAATCACCATGAGGAGCATGGAAGAGAAATGACAGACCCCGTTGTCCCACCCACAAAAGCAAGAAAGATTGAAATGAAGGGTTTAATTGAATAGCTTCCACAAAACCCTGAATTTTTGTGTATGTGTGTGTGTGTTTTTTTATGAAGCGGTGGTCCTAAGCGACCTGACTAAAAGAGAAGGCCTCAATTCGGTTCAAATTTTAAGTGTATTATGGAAAACAACTACTCAATTAAATTATCACTCCACCTCTTGTGGCACCTCGTGCTCCTCCGCTTGTTCCTTAAAGGAAATCTCTACCATAGGGGGAGATGAGTGGGGACCCCGTGACTGATTGGTCTCAACAGAAAGAGCCACTTTAGCCGCTTTCTCCTCTATGGGCCTCGGGGCCCATTAAACTGTGACGACTGGAACAACCGAAGGAGTTGCATCTGCCTCGACTCTTCTCCTCTTTCGGTGCCTCTTCAGTGGGAGCTCAGTAGCTTTGGCCTCCCTCTCCCTCTACACTTCCTCCCGTCTTCTGTTCTGGGATTCGTGAGTAGCAAAGGTGGCCTACAACAATTGGCAGCTGAGCAACACTGTGGGAGATAGAAACCACGCTAGTAAAGCAACAAACAACCATGAGAAAATGACAAAGAACTCTCCACCAAATTAATCATCTGTAGTCAGGGTGTGCCAGGTGAGAAAATTCTCGCCACTTAGGCCAGTAGTATTGATGGTGCAACACGCCTCTTGTAGTGTAGTTAGGGTTTGCTTGTCCAGAAAAGAAAGCATAGGACGAACGATCACCTTCGCGATGTCGAGGTCTTACCAACTATTGCCGGCCGACAAACCTTTGAATCTTGACACAAAGAAGAATTTATTTTTCTATCCCTTTATGGAAGAAGGATTCCCCTCCACTAGCTTGACCTTCACAAGTTGGTAAATGCATACCAACCATAGTGGTTACCTAGTGAATTCAAGTGAAAGCAAGCAAGGGAATGATAGAAAGAGGCCAATCAGTCGACCCTGGACTGGGCACAAATCCCTAGTAGGTGCCACCACCTGTTGAGAACAACTTGTGGAAGGCTAATACCGAAGTAAGCATAGACCTCACCAAGGGGTAGACTGAAAATTGGAATCCATCACTGAAAAACTCCTCGTGCAGACAGACCTCATTGCTGAGCGAGGTACAAACCTTCTTGCTCATAAAAGGGACTCGAAGGGTGATTGAGTCAGGAATATGGTATCTTCTCCTAATCCTAACTAGGTCCCCTTTGGTTATGTGGTTATGGAAGTTCTCTGCCTTGTAAACGAGGCCCACGAGGCTAGTAAAGGAGGGACAATTCCCCTTAGAGACGTCGAGAATTGCTACGCTATGTCTCACCATTATAGACAGTTGTGACAAGAATAGCGGTAAGAATGGACTCTATCTCGCCCCCTAAGGAGCTCTCTATTGAAGAGGCAATGGGAAAGGCAAAGGTGGCCCTACTGGCAGTGGTGATCGCTCTGGTCTCCGCTGCCAGGTCTCTACTAGAAGCCACTAATGGCGAAATAAGGAAATAGTAAAAGAAAAGAAGAGAAGAAACTGATAGCTGTAAAAGGTGCAGCTTACTGGTGGTTCGGAATTGTCCAGCAAGGAGAAACAAGCGCTACGATGTCGAAAATGGTCATGAACGAGGGAGAAGTGAACCAGGCAAATCAACAGGAAAGTTATGGAAACACTTGTAGAGAGTGAAGGGCACTTGACAATCGGAGAAGAAGAATAAAAGAGGAAGAAGAACAATGAACACACTTAAAAAGACACATCTGCCTAGGGGTGTAAGTTTAGCCCTGATGATCCAAACCCACCCAAACCCACCCTGAGCCCGAACCCTATTTAACCCGACCATGAGGGCCAACCTGGCCCAACCTGACCCAACCCTGTGTGGGGTTGGGCAGGGCCTGGGCTGAGGCATAAAAAACCTAGCCTGACCCTAACCCACCCTGAGTCTAACCCTAATTATTATTGTGCTTTGTAGCATGCAAGTGTCTCTCCCAGCCAAGGGAGTTTCTTGTGTAACAAGAATATGATAGAGAACAATATAACCAAAAGAGAGCACAAATCCAAAGGAAAAACCCATCTCTACAACCACGAAATGAGGAATGAGGAGGTGGAGGCCTATAGTACTTAAGTTTCTTGGTCTTTATATATTGGAAATTAAGCATTACTATAGATCAAGATGAAATTCTAACAAAAGTGAATGATTGGATTATGTCTTAATATGTTGACTTCTAATGGAGGAGATTAAAAAAAGTGTCACATGGAAAAATAGGGGCACATGGAATCTCCATGAAAGAATGATAAGATATCATGTTCAATATAGTTTAATGAAGGAATTCATTTTAGGGTTTTAATTAAAAAACCAAATTTTAATTCATTTTTGGAACTAAAATCAGAATTGAATCATACTTATCAGAATGTGATTCCACTGAGAAGACCAGCTAGAGTCAACCCGACCCAACCCAGCCCAACCCAGAGCCCAATAGGGTTGGGCCTGAGCATGAACCCGGCAAGTTTGGATTGAGTTTTGGGACCTAGGGTCGGGTTAGGGTTTTGAGAAACCCAGCCCAACCCAGCTCTGTTTCACCCCTACATCTGCCCCTAAGGGAATTGGGGGCATTAAATACTCACCATGAATCGACAAGTGCATTGGTTCAGCTCCACAACATCCCTGAGTCTGGCTCAGGGTCAGAAGAGCTGTAGAGCAAGACCTTATCAAGATTTTGCTTTTGAGAATCTTCAATCTCTAAAGCATTGATTCGAGCTTTAGTTCGACAGTTATTCTTATAGTGTCCTACTTCTCCATATTTATAACAAACAGGAGGCTTGTTTGGAAAAGTGTTTTGAGGACAAGTTTTTGAAAAGCATTTCTTGAAGAAGCGCTTAGGCTTAGTTTTATAGTGTTTGGCCTGATATTTAGGCTTAGAAAACTTAGAGAGTTTCCTATGGGTTTTCTTAGGATTTGAAGGATGAACCTTTTCAAACCCAAATTGTTCACAGAAATCTCCAAGTTCTCGGAATCCAGCTTATCTCTCTTTAGATAGTTGTTTCTTAAGTTTAAGGTCTGTGCAAAGTTGAAGACCTTCATTGCATACTTCAGCAGCTAATTCCCCGTAGGTGTATTGCTCGAAGGGAATAGTGCCATTATGCTTTGCCTTAAGTCTATACTTGACCTTTTGAGCAAATAAAAGAGGTAAACCAGAGAGAAATTTTTCTTTCCATATGGAATTGTTACAGTCCTCTCTTGAAAAGACTTTGGCAAAAAAGATATCTCTATATCATCTATAATGAGATAGTGTAAGACATCGAAGATTCATTAATTATTCTCTTGTTCGATCAGCTAGAATTTCAGCTGGTCCAACAAAACGAAGAGTTATAGTGTAGACCAAAGTATTAACCGCATCTTTTTGGTCAACATAAACAGTTCGCTGGGCAAAATTACCATCAGCTAATTGTCCAGTAAGCTATTGCGAAATACGGGTCGTAGCACCTATAATCTGCTATCTAACTTCTTCAGATAGATAAAAATCCCACCAACCGCGAAGTAGGCCGAAAAATCCAGTTGCTATCATTTTAGCAACAACAGAATCAGATGAGTGATTTAGTTTGGCTGTTGTGGCATACATCAACATCTGTTTCAAAAGATTAATGAATTGGTATTCAGACAAACCATCAATATTCCACTCAAAAATAGTATTACCATCGATTGAAAAATTTTGCAGGCTCTCCTTCTACCTCAAATTGTAGGTCAACAGGAGAAGGTCGAGGGTAATAGTAATTTGTAAGAGCGGGGGTCATAACCTTTCGAGCTCTTCTCATAACTTGATTTAGCTATGGAAGAGACTTAAGAACTGCTACCTGTTGAGGTAGCATAGACTAGAATTCTTTCTCTGCAAATTCGATTTCAGAAACAGAAGGTTCGGCAAGAGAAAGAGTCAGTGCCTGACTATCTTCTAATTTTCCTTTAGTTACCTGGAGCTTTTGGAGTCGGGTAACAATCTCATCAATAATTGTAGACTCAGATTTCTTTTTGGGAATTTCCAGGGCAGGAGGAGGTTTAAATAAGACAGATTGGTTGCTTCTAGGTTGAGAAGCAGAAGGTTCCTTAGGGGTGCTTCTTGGTTGAGAAGCAAAGGTAGGCTAGACATTTCAAACTTTGTATGGGACGTGGACAGAGTAAATGTTTTTAGTGAATCTACAATCATCTCAATATAATCAGTTTGATTTCCAATGGACTAAAGATAAAGATTAGCAAAGTTATTTTGTTCAACAACTTGACTAAGATGAAATTTAGTCAGAGGGGAAGAAGTATGGCTTGAAGTTTTAAGAGGAACAACCATCTTATTTTCACCTATTTTTAAGGCTTGGAATGGAGGATGAACAGATTCAATTTATGTTCCGTCTTTTGAGACATTAGTGGTTGTTACCTTTGTGATCTCACTAACCTGATGAGGGTTAGAGGATTTATTAAGAAGATATAGTTTTAACCACGAGAAAAAGGGAAGATTAATTTGATGAGTTTTCATATGAGAAACCCATTTCTCATGAAGCTCTTGCCGCTCAGAATTAGAAGGATAATGTTCTTCAAAAATTTTTCTTTTTCCTTCATTCTTAGCGGACTTGTATTCCTGAATTAGGAATTTCTTATTAATTTGGAATTTAGGTTGTTCTGTGATATGAAGCATTAAAATTCCTGTGGTGGCTTGCATATCAGAAAAAGTTGGAGAAGAAGACCCAGTTTCCCTATTAATGGGAGCGAGTGAAGGCTGGAATTGAGCCTGGGATTGTTCTCTTTGCAGAGGACCATAAACAGATTGATTAACATGGGAAGGTGTACAGTTAGTACCCTAAAGACCGATGATTCCATTATAATTCTCATTTTGAACTCTAGAAGTAGAAGCACGAGAAGGTACTTGAAAGAAAGGATATTCAGAAAAAGAAGAAGTTATAGAGGAGGTAGATCTCCTTGAATCATTAGGGGCCCATTTGATAACGTTCCAAGAAACGCATTTCTGCCGTTTCTGTTTCCAGAAACAGCAGAAACAGAGCAAAAAGCATTTGATAAAACTGTTCCGTTTCACTTATTTTTAGAAATAGAAATAGAAATTTTTACTTATTTATGATTCAAGAAACGACCCAGGCAAAACAAGTTCAACTTGTTTCGTCATTTCTGGAAACAACTTGTGGCAATTCTTTCACTGGTTACCATCGACTTCTAAAAACACGACTTATCAAACACCTTCAGTTCCGTTTCTGTTTCTAGAAACGAAAATTTTTGTTTCTGCTGTTTCTTGAAACATAAATGGCAGAAACGTTATCAAACGGGCCCCTACAATCAAATGTAATTTCAACATCACCAGAAGGAAGCTAAGGGCCCGTTTGATAACGTAACCAGAAACGTGTTTCTGTGTTTTCTTGTTCTCAGAAACAAAGAAACGGCATAAATACCGTTTGGTAAAAGTGTTCTGTTCCACTTGTTTCTTGAAACATAAATTGAAATTTATAACAATTTATGCTCCAAGAAACATGAATGATGAAACAAGTTTTATTTATTTCGCTCGTTTCTCGAAAAAAAATTGGGGTACAAACAATCGATCGACCACGGGGTACAAACAATCGATCGACTACGGACCCTTCTTCATCTCGTTGGTGGAACACCTTTCATCTCCACCCTCTTCATCACCTTCGCTGCTCGGTGCGGCTACGAGGAGCTCTCGAAGATTGCTACCGCTTAAACAAGAAACGTTCGTCTCTCTCTCTTTGGCCTTACTTCAACCTCATGGAATGGATGGAATTTGGGCCATTCCCGATCGGGGCCCTTCCCATTGCCGCCATTGATCTGCATCGTAACAGATTGGGATGGACTGGGGAATTGCAGGGAGGGCAGAGGTGGGAGCAAGGGGGAGGAGTTGGGGAGCCCTTTGCTTATGAAACTAAACCTAGTTCAGAGGATGGATTCTTCGTCTCCGGCGCCGATGGGGATCTCAAACTCAGTCCACAAAATGGGTTCTCGATCTTTAGATCTGACGGCCTTACGGCTGACTCCACCATGGCATCCGAGCCTTCCGCAGTCCCTCTGGCCAAGCTTTAGTACAGCCTGTTGCAGGCCCTCATAGCCAGCAACCCCCTTACCCGTTTCACTTTCTCTCTCTACTCTCTCTCTAGGGTTTATTTCATATACAAAGTTCACACGTGTCTCTGCAAATCGAAACTCGAAAGGCAAAGGAACTACAAGTGAAGAATCTATACCAGTACAATCCAGAGTTATCCGGCAAAGGAAGCGACGAAATCCGACAATTTCAGGAGTATAAGAGGGTAAGATTTGCATCAGGAAATAGCCACAGAGAGAGAGAGAGAGAGAGAGAGAGAGAGGGAGGATATGGTGAGGTGGGGGTCGTCGCAGATTTACGGCGGACGGGAGAGTTGAGGTGAACATTGGGTCAGGGGTGAGAGCGAGAGAGGGAGGAGATGCAGACTACTTGTGAGCCTTATGGGTCCAGAACCTCATGGTTCCAGAAACAAGAATTATCAAACACCTCTCTTACCTGTTTCTGTTTCCAGAAACAGCAATTTCCGTTTCTGCCATTTCTTGGAACAGAAACGGCAGAAACATTATCAAACGGGCCCTAAGTGATGCATGATGGAGAAGTTCTCATGGGTGGCTGAGGTTGAGCCACAGAGGTCAAGGTCCAAAAGTCGGAAAGATTAACTTCTGACCATTTGATACATCGAGGCACAATAACTTGCGATCTTTCAGAATTGGCCTGGAAACAGACGGTTTGACCATTTGGATCTATAACCTTAGCATTAAGGGCACAGGTGGTCATTGCCTTATAATAGATACGATATATTATTGCAATATTCTGTGTTCCTGGTTGAATATCGTATCCAAAAGTCCTTAAAGTAATGACAATACCATTTAATATATTTGGATCTGTGAGGGACATGGGTAAATTTAGTTGACTTTGAAAATAGACGGGTCCTTCACAGAGGCTAGTCTCAACAAGACCCATTAGAGATTCATTAAAATTATTCATTCTTGCATCTCTAATGGCAGCAAAAATTGCACTATTTAACCCTAAAAGAGTTAAGGGTTTTAGGGCGACCTGAACCAGGCCGATGTGGATGAACTTAAATCCACGCTCTCTATGCCTCTAGATCTGAGAGCTGGTCAAGAGTTGAATTTGCTCTTGATCAGAAGCAAGAGTATGTGTACTTTCACATGTCTTAATAACATAGTCCTTATGAAATGCGAAAGTTCCTTTATGATATACCTCGGATTCAGGTATTTTGGGAATTGTATAATTATTTATAGCTACTTCAAGGTCACGAAAAACCACTTCTTTGGAATTGTGGACTGAGTCTTGAGTCCTTCCGGATGTGCTAGCCTCAGAAGATGAAGATCTTCTAGAACTAGAGCGAAAGTATGAAGCCATGCTATAGAGGTTCGAGTCAATAAGGGTCTCTGGTCAATATATCCTGCTTTCAATCCCGCCTACTGTCAATACCATTTCGCCTTCAACGCCTATCTGCGGCAACATGGCTGAGTATGACTTGGGTGTAGGTCTATACGACAAAGGGTGAAACACAACCAACTTAATGATCCTTACGACTTTGGCACCTGTTCTAACTTGGCTCTGATACCATTTACAACCAGGATCAATGAAGGTCGAATTTAGGCAGTGAGGGAAGCTATCAGGCTAAGGAGTTGTCTTTTATTAGAACAAAGCCTGGATAATTCAAGGGTTTCTAACTGATGAAGGGTAGAGAAGTGGTCTAGATTTTCAGGAAATAAATGAATATAAAATTCTATATAAGCATAAGAGAGATCAATTAAACTATCTACCAGAATAAGTTATTCTTTTAATTTTCTAATTGCAAACATAATACATGAAATCAAAAGTAAAGAAAAGAAGGCAGACTTACATGTAGATCTTTGTTTACAAACTTGAATCAGAAAGCACAACACTTGATTACAGGACACTTTGGGATTACTCACAATTCTCACAAAATGTTTCCAGAACACCCAGAAATTTAAAGAAATGTTTACAGAACATTCTAAAACTCTATATCTTCTATATTTTCGTGGGTTTTTTGTGGTGTCTTCCAAGGATGAGGAGGTCCCCTTTTATAGATGGCGGATACCAAACATCAACAAATTATGGTTGAGAGATGCTAATGGGCTTTGATGGAGATGGCGTTAAATAGACATCCAGTCAACTGAAAAAAATGAAAGTTGAACAGCCTCAAGATAAGGTGTTGCTTTCAAAAGGTAGATACACCTAATAAGGTGTGGGGTGGTTGTCAGAAGTTGATAAGCTTTAGCCAAAAGATTGTTTGTCGGTAGTCCAGATGTGTGACTAAAATTAAGCCACTAAAAGAGTCTCTGGCATTCCACGTGGGAGGACCCACTGTTTTCCAGAAGAGTCTTAAGTGAGGTGAATTATTAAAGTGTCCACCCGTGACACTCACTATAATTCACTTATAGTGCTGCGTGACGCAAGCCAAGACGTCAGTGTGACTGTAGTGGCACTAGGTTTGGATGTTTAAAACCTAGCAAGAATACCTGAGATACCCACCTAAGATATACTTACCTGAGAATACCCACCTGAGATATACCCACCTGAGAATGCCCACCCGAGATGTACCCACCTATGACTAGAAGATATTTTAGGGGGCCCAGGTATAAAAGAGGAGACTTTTATTTTCTTTTCCCTTATTAATGATAGTTGGTCAGTGGGAGAGTAAAGAAGAGAGAGAAAGAAAGAAGAAAGGAAAAGGAAGAAGAAGAAGAAAGAAGAAAGGAAATCGATCGTAGAGCTTTATCGGAGCTAGGGTCTTAGTTTTGAGCCTAGATTAATGATCAACTTGTTGGGATCTTCAATTTGGGGTATGTATTGTACATATTCCAAGGATTCTTAAGAAAATCCCTTTCTTAAACCCTCTTTTTGATTGTCGGGAAAGAACCCACTTGGATCTTGCTAATCCTGCTTAGATAATCAAATCTAAGGTCTAATGGAAGTTGTGTACAATTATTTTGAAGGATTTGAAAGGAGTGTTGGTGAAGATCTAGAATATTTGAAGTTTTTGAGCTAAAGAAGTTAAATTTTGGGTTTCATTGGTGTTCTTGAGAAAGAGGTGCGAATCTCCTTTTTTCTTTTGATTTGATCTTATATCTTGGTTGGGGATACATGATTGGACCTTAGATGAGTGATTTAAGTCGCCAAATTGACCCCAAACAAGTTCCCTAAACTGGAGAGAATATAGGGAAGATGATGGAAGAATTTCGTTTCAAGACTAGGGGGTGTTCCAAACCCACCTGTCTTTGGGTCTCTGGCCCACCTGAGTTCCCAGAACTCAATTTCTGAGCTCTAGTGTAACCGACGGGCATAAAACCGGTGGGCTCTAAAGCTCGCCTGTTTTTGACTCATGCCTCCCTGTCTTTCCAGAATGCCTAGAATGGGTCCAAATTTGATGGGTAACCCTCATTTATGATTCTAAACCCGATTTTAGTGTTCAAACATGATGATTTTAACCCCAAAATAGTGAAATGATAAACCATTATGTTTATAATAGGTTACACTCATTATATGCGTACCCACACATCGGATCTCTTGCGTGCCAGGTACAAGCACCATGTACGTATACAAGTAAGTGAGGAGTGGACTCTGATTTAATTTCGAAATGTTATGCATACTTAACATGTGTTAGTCTAGCCATGTTATCATGTCACTTATGTGTAGATCAGACATCACGTTTGCCATATCACGTATTGTATATGCATTTAAATAACATGTTATGCTTTACTTTATGATGAATATTCTCTATGTCTTGATGTATGTGATGGAAGAATTTCATATAGACATGTTATGCATGCTAGATTAGATGCCATAGACGACTTGAAAATGAGTGCATGGTGGCTCATGGAATGAGACGCGGTGCCATCATATAATCGTACTATGCTCATATAGAAGCATGCGGCTAGGATTTATGTACCCCTTTGTGCTACAACCCTTCCCAACAAAGGTTTACGTGTTGGGTTACTATTGGGGGGAAGCATCGGGTTACGATTGTTGAACTCCTGCAGCGACTAAAAGTATGCACGGCTGATTGTTAGGACAATTGGTAACCCTAGTGGTATATTCAAAGGGCCGATCGTACTGCTTTTATTTTGGGTGGAGTCACCCATTAACTTTTTGTCATTTAAATTTGTCGGGAGTCCGCTTGTATTTTAAAATCGAGTATCTACAGTGGACCTTCTCCAACAACCATGGGATGGGTTTCGTGGCTCATACCTAGGGTATACGCACACTGTGGTTATGAGTAGCACATAACCTATGACCTAGTAATGTCGTTAGGCTAATAGGATTAAAATGAATTGCATACATATAGGCGCATTTATGTTGTGACTCTTTGTGTGGTTTTCCTTGTGTGGTCTTCCTTTCCACTTATTGGGCTAATGAGCTCATCCTATGTGCACAACTCTTTTTAAGTGATTTTACATATTACCCAGCTAGAGATCAGGAGCCAGGTCCCACTGTGGAGTTTTCCTCTGAGGACTGGTGGGTCTCTGATGAGTTCGAACACGGTGTCGATTGCATGTTTGAGAATTGTGCTACATGGCAGCAATGACTCATGAGTGATTTTTTTTTAATTCTTTTTTACTACTCCCTTTTGATTACTTGATGCTTAAATTGTTATATTTTTGTGTATATATCATGCCCCTAGGCCCAAATGTATATAACTTTTATGAGTCAATTTAGGTATCAAGTATTTGGGAAACAATTATGGGTATTATTATGAATAGGTCTTTCGCTGAAAATACAAGTCTTATCTTAGTTTAATAGATGTATGTTGTATTGTAGTTACTACATTATTGATCCTGGCAGGTTTGTGAGTTAACCAGAGTTAATCCAGTCATTGGCTCGATTTTATATGAGCGGGGTCTAACAACGGTGGTATCAGAGCTCGATGCTCTACCTGCCAATAGCATACTGCTTAGACCTTTAGAAACTATAATAAGTCTGGGGTGGGTGAAGATAAAAGCCTTATGAAAGTTTAAAAAAAATTATTTAAATGTAAAATTTACAACCTTTGCATTTCATGGCATGCATGCATTAACAGTATAAATTTTAGTTAACTAATTTTTGAATTTGCCATAATTGAATTTACTTGTTAGTAGAAATTTTAACAAAATTTCGGCAGCATAACAGCGTAAAATGAGAAAACTAAAAGAAAATTCAACATGAAACCTGATAGACAACAAAAATAATATGATAATAACATATGGTGACCGACACGGCCACCAGCAAATCATGCAATTTTATATAAGCAAACCATTCAAAAATTTATAATTACTATCAAAATCATAATTTAAATTATAAGTAAACAAGTAGAAATGACAAGTAAAAGGTCAGAAGAGGGTAATAGGCCATCATCCTAAATCACTAGTCAGAGTCGTCGCTAGAGACATCAAAAGATTCTCCTAAGTGAACCCTAGAGTTGATGCTGAGACGCTTGTCATAATGAGTGAATCGATCATAGAGGCCCACCACTCTCCTCTGTACGCGTCGAACATCCACAGAGAACACACTAGAAGAGTGGTACATATCCCAGGTGAGTCGTTGAAACCTGGACTCCATCTCTCCAAACTGTCTCCACATCTAGAGCTCTCTACTGGTGTTCTCATCCACTCTCCTAAGAAGCTCCTGCTTCCGGGCCATACTCTCTCCAAGCTAACCTCTAAGCTCAGCCTGACCTTCCCTCAAGGTCCTCAACTTTGATAGTATGTCCTATAGGACAGATGCCTCTCCAGTAGGTGGGGGAGTTGAGGCCTGTGTGCCAAAAGCACTAGGGATATTTGGGCCACTAGCTTTGGCTAATATGGAACCCCAGCTCCAGGGAAAGTTGGATCTGCTACCCTAGTATCCAATGGCTCCTCCTCCAAAACCTCCTCCTCTCTAATATCCTCATGATCAGGTACCCCCTGGAAACCCTCCTCCTAGTACAGGAAATAATCCCTGTCATCTCTATCATGCTCATCCTCATCCATGGGCACATCATCCCTCTGCTCCTCGGTTACCTGGGGCTCTACCATCAAGGCATGCAAGTTCATCTGCCTTAAGTTCCTTTCAGTGAACTTATCCCTTAGGACCGTTCCCACCTCCCCATAAAGGTCAACTACAAAATGCTTAAAGACTCGAGTGAGAGCTCTGTCATATGGTAGGTTTGAATCCTCTGGGTGCATGGCGTGGTGGTGTATAGACCTCAGCATGAAGTAGGGAAGGTACAGTCTAGGTACATTACCCTCTAGGGCAGACAATAGGCAGGCAGCCAAGTAGGTTGGCATGAAACCCACCTGATTCCTATGACCACTCCTAAGAGCTAGGTTGAACTGCACCAATCTGGCAAAAACCCTACCCGCAAGGGAAAAGGCTAACTCGGATGCAGGTCTCGCACGTGAGCTACTGATCACCTCATAGATGTGCTCCTGCATGTCCCGGCTCATCAGTGGGCCTATGCCTTTGGGCTTAGGAGGACTGTAGTAGTGGATGCCCTCTGAGGAGATACCCATAATCTCTGTCAATCGATCCACAGTTAAGATGATCTCCACACCCTTCACCATACTTATTATGGTAAACTCCCCCTCCTCCTCTGTAGCCTCAAGGTTGCAATAGAACTTCCTCACCAAGCCCTTGTAGCACGGTCGGTCGATGTTGAGGATAGACTCCCAACCAAGAGCGAAAAACCTCTTTAAGAGATGAATACGAGAGAAATGCTCCACAACCACCTGTTTCTCCAACATCACAGGTAGTGAGCGAAAAGCACCCCACAAGGATGCAGCTCTCAAGCTATAGAAGACCATCTCATCATAGTTGGATTCCTAATTCTCTAGATGGAGATGAGGCTAAAGAACTAGACCCCACCTCTTTCTTCTTGGCTTTGGAAGCTTTTCTCTTCCTTAATGGATCGATAGGCTCCTTGACTTTTCATGGTGGCATCCTGAAAATGCAAAGAAAAGAGATAATCACATGATGTAAAATGAGAAGTCAAAGTATAAGGGGTACCAAGTTGAGACAGATAGTAGAAGTGGAATTAAAGAAATGAATATAATGAGCTATAATAGCATATGGTAGAAAGTTTTAGGAAATGTGATCTAAGATAGCATATTACAAGTTATCAAACCCGAATACCTAAACTGGCCAAGTGATTCAATACATAGATAAAAAGGATTAAGGTGATGGAAATCACTAAGTAAACACAAGTGATACAAAGTGGTTAATGGGATGATGCATGTGGTGATTGAGGTATACAGTGATCCCTTTGAGATGTAGCCTTAATGCATGAACAAGTCTAAGAATATAGAATATGAGTAAATCTTTTCAAGAGAATACGAGATACAGTACTAGATTAAACAAGAGATATCATATCACTATTGGGTTCGGAATAAGAAATGGACGGATTTCAAACAAGTATACCAAACATGTAGGAAATTTCAAATTTGGAAACCTAGCCAAATGAAAGGTTTACATTTCAATGGAAACAATTATTGATGATTCTAATATGCTTGAGGAATTATGATTCAAATGTAAACAATGAATTCAAGAATGGCTAGGTATAAAATTTCCTAATGGTGTTGCCCTCTCCTTTTGGGCAAGTCCATATACGGGTTGAAAACAACCATGCCGTCCAAATTTGGGCAAAGTATACAATGGAATGATTAGTAAACACTATGGATGCCCCAAAATCACAAATAGAATGCTAGATTGACATAGAGGAGAGAAATGAACAGTAGAAATCCCAAAATTGATGGTTAGGGCATAAAAAGGGGAAAATTGCTCCAATGTTTCCATTCCATGGATCAAAGTACTTGGAAACTATAATTTAAGCTTTACATTGACATGTAAATTGTTTTCCATGGAGAGAATCAAAGGAAAAACTAAAGTTTCAATTACATTGACGATTTTCCATTCACAACGAGAGAAACCTAGATTTTTAGAGAGAAAAAGGAGGGTTAGTGAACTTACCTTGATGATTGAATGAGAGAGAATGCAACTTGAACAGATCGTTGTGTCGATTCGATGAGTTGAGTCGCATAGGATTGCCCAAAAATCGCCCAATAACCACCTGAGTTGGAGTGAAGGAGAAAGGAGAGAGAATGGGCGAAAAACATGGGTTTAAACCCTTTTAATCGCAGCTCTTAGGTAACTCCGGTTGGCAAGAAATTGGCGGGGTTTAGCCAGACATACCCACCGGTCTTTAGCCCACCAGTTTTGGCAGTGAGTGCCTGATGCCACCTATGGGTCCTATATGGCCTGCATTGATGGGTTTGAAGGTCATTTTTGAAGAATTATGAGTTTATAAGGGAGATTTGGCTAATATATAAAATGGAATGCAAATTTGGATTTTGAACTTTCATATGCACTTTTCCTCGATTGTTTTGGGATGGAAGTGCACAAGGTTGCATGCTAAGCTTCGAACAATTGTGTAATGAGTTGTAATACTAACTTATATGAAATTTTTATGCAAATCAAGTACACTAACCATGGTACACACTAGATCTGAGGGTGTCGCTCAAAGTGTACCTCGAGGTCCTCGTCCTGTTGGTAGGCCACCAATCAATAGAAGGCCTCAACCTACAGGGCAAGCATCTAACCCACAACCTCAAGAGACAATTGATCAGAATGTGGCTCATGAGAATCTGCCCATGGCTACACTTCATGATCCTCCACCAGTACTTACCCCAGGTGATGTTGAGAACTTGATTCAATAATCGAATTAGATTCTCCATCAGCAGATTCTCCAGCAACAGCAGGCATTTAGGATTGCCATGCAACAGCAATGGTATGCTGCACTACCAGGTCAGCCTCCCCAGGTAGATATCCCACAAGGTCCAACTGGAGGGCCTGGTGTTGGGGCATAAGTTGGAGATACACCATCTGGCATCAGCCCTCAGAATCAAGTTGGAGGTACACCACCCATACTACCTCAAGGTACACCTCCATATATGATGCCACCTCCTTACCCGTACCATCAGGCATATGCACCATATTTTCAGCTGGTGGGCTATACCACAAGAGTGGTGGAGTCATTCAAAAGGAACCTACCACCTACATTCACTAAAGGGGGAAGTGACCCTTTGGAATCGTACCGATGGATTTAAGAGATTGAGAAGATATTTGTACTGATTGAGTGCACTAATGCTCAAAAGATTATCTATGTGGGGTTATAGTTTAAAAATGAGGCCAACTCCTGGTGACAATCCTCAAAGGCCATATTGTTTGTCATATACCCATAACCCATGTGGGAGCAATTCAAGGAGTTGTTCTTAGCAAATTATTACCCTCGGAGTTTTAGAGACCACAAGAAAGTGGAGTTCTTGGCCTTGACTCAAGGAAGCAAGTCTGTCCTTGATTATCAGCAACAGTTTGAGGCCCTATTCTACTTTGCACCCCCTCACATGAAATTGGCTGAAGAAAAGGGCAAGAAGTTTCTGAAAGGATTAAAGGTATCCATTGGCACGATACTTGAGGCATTAGATCTCACCGACTATGCCTTGATTGTACAGAAGGCCAAAACCATTGAAGACAAGCTAAAAAGTGAATCATCCCTTACACCAGGAGTGTGGAAGAGAGCAAACCCTTATGCGGATTCGGGTGGCCCGAGTAAGAATTTTCGTGGATCATACGGATTTGGTCCTTTATACAGGCTGCCCTATAGGCCATTGGGTTATCCTCCTCGACCCGCTGGTGGGCCGGATACTACATCTTTTTGCCCAAATACCAGTATGGCACCCACAGCTATTAGGCCACCTCGCCCTCCACTTGCTACGGGTCAGTCTCAGAGAGCTTTTGCTCTGGTTCAAGCTTTGCAGAACCGTTGTTTAATTTCCATTCATATGAAAATTTTGCTAAAGATTGCTGAGCCCGACCAACTTTACTAGCCAACTAGCCTTCTGGGTACAGACCTGCTTTGACTCAAGGGAGTCAACCACAAGGAAGGATGTATGCTTTGTCAGCTGAGGAAGCTGAAGCTAGCATAGAAGTGGTAGCAGATACGATTTAATTTGAGAATTACCTTCTGGTAAATATTGATGACAGGCCATACTTATGTGCATTATTGTATTAGGTGTCCTACCTGTATTAGGTATACCAGCATATGTCTTGTTTGATTCAGGGGCTTCACATTCATTTGCATCAAAGAGATTTGTTGAGAAACTTGCCATAACACCCAAGATATTAGAACATAAGATGATAGTTAGTATACCTACAGGAAAATTTTCACAGTTGAAAGAAGTATATGGGCCATGCACCGTTGAGATCAGTGAAAAGCAGTTAGATGCCCAACTCCTCAAATTCAACATGTAAAACTTTGATGTTATACTAGGCAAGGATTGGTTATCAACACATCGAGCAAGCGTGATGTGTGCTGAGAAACAGATTAAGGTGATCGATAATGACGGGAAGGAACTAATATACCAAGCGGATATGATAAAGTGGGATAAGAAGGTCCTCATCTCCACTCTGCAAGCAATGAAGTTGTTGGGAAATGGGTGTCAGGGGTACCTAGCATCGGTGATTGATTTAGATGCAAAGGTCACAGCTCTAGAGGAAGTAGAGGTAGTTAAAGAGTTCCCAGACGTCTTTCTAGATGATCTGACTCAGTTACCACCTGACAGGAAGTTGGAATTTATTATAGATTTGATTCCTGGAGTTGCCCCGATGTCCAAGGCTCTGTATAGAATGGCACCATCAAAATTAAAAGAATTGCAAGTACAGTTGCAAGATCTGTTGAAGAAGGGATTCATACGCCCAAGTATATCACCTTGGGGTGCTCTAATGTTGTTTATTAAGAAGAAAGATGGGAGCCTACGTATATGCATTGATTACCGGGAATTGAAGTTAACCATCAAGAATCAGTATCCATTGCCATGCATAGACGATCTGTTTGATCAGCTACAAGGTGCTAAGATATTTTCAAAGATTAACCTCAGATCCGGGTATTATCAACTCAGGATAAAAAGTTGTGATATACCAAAGATAGCCTTTAGAACTCGGTACGGTCATTATGAGTTCTTAGTGTTGTCTTTCGGATTGACTAATACACCAGCAGCTTTCATGGATTTGATGAACCGAGTGTTTCACGCTATTCGTGACCAAGTGGGTCGTTATTTTCATTGATGATATCTTGATCTACTCAAAGTCAGAAGAAGACCGAGCAAAACACTTGAGGATGTACTACAGAGAATGAGAGAGCAACAGTTGTATGCGAAATTCAGCAAGTGTGAATTTTGGATCAAACAGGTTGGATTCCTAAGACACATGGTGTCTGAAAATGGAATCGAAGTGGATTTGGATAAGGTGAAAGTCATAGTAGACTGGGAGGTACCCAAGAGTGTAACAGGAATTAAAAGTTTCTTGGGTTTGGCATGTTACTATAGACGCTTCATCGAGAACTTTTCTCGGATTTCAGCACCAATGACCAAGCTGACTAGGAAGGGTATAAAGTTTGATTGGTCAAAGCAGTGTGAAGAAAGTTTTCAAGAGCTGTAGAAGCGGCTAGTGTTAGCACTAGTGTTGACTATTTCTAAAGGCACAGGTGGAATAACAGTGTATACCACTGCTTCCAAAGTCAGATTGGGTTGTGTACTTATGCAACACGGCAAGATGGTAGCATATGCGTCCAGACAGTTGAAGGACTATGAAAAGAACTACCCTACCCATGACTTGGAGCTAGCAGTGGTCATTTTTTCCTTAAAGATTTGGCGTCACTACTTATATGGTGAAAAGTGTAAAATATACAGTGACCACAAAAGTCTTAAGTACTTTTTCACCCAAAAAGACTTGAATATAAGACAAAGGAGATGGCTTGAGCTTATGAAATATTATGATTGTGATATTCACTATCAGCCAGGGAAGGCCAATGTAGTGGCAGATGCATTAAGCCGAAAAGCTCAAACTGTGTCCCATGCCTATCTAGCTGACAATCCAAAGCTCGTACAGGAGGCGATGTTAATTGATGAAATCCTCTTGTATGAGGGAGCGACCTTGGAACTAGAGCATTAGTCAGATGATGTTCAACAGTTGATCATGTCCTTGGTAGCTCTACAGGTACACTCATCCATCATGGAAGAAATCCTAATGAAACAGTCCTTGGATCCTGAGTGCAGTGGATCAGAGAGAAGATTCAAGAGCAAACAATGAATGACCCTAGTTTTACATTAGCCAGTGATGGAGCACTATTGTTTCGGGGTAGATTGTGTGTACCCTACAATGAGGTAATGCAAGACAAAATAGTAAAAGAAGCACATAGTTCTGAGTACTCTCTTCACCCTGGAAGTACCAATATGTACAAAGACCTAAAGCAACACTACTAGTAGCCAGCAATGAAGTCCACAATAGCTTTGTATGTGTCGACTTGCCTTACATGTCAGAAAATCAAAGTTGAATGGCATCGACCTTGTGGCACTCTTCAACCACTCCCAGAACCCGAGTGAAAGTGGGACAACATTACAATGAACTTCATCACCGGACTACCACGTACACCCAAAGGAATTAATGCAATTTGGGTGGTAGTTGACAGGCTTACTGTTTGAGATTTTAAAATGTAACCGTAAGCGTACGGATCAGTGTAGCTACGGGTCAAACACAGGGAGAGCAACCACTTTATTTTTTTTTTGCTTCTTTTAATAATGCAAAAGTGAACCGATTAAGGATTATGATTTAATTCTAATTACGATCCTAAACATATGTATCTAAAATAACGTCCTAACCATTCGTCATCTAAGAATTTAAAGACGCAAGCCACGCAATTAAAATTAAATAAATAAATAACTAAAAATAAACAACCCACACAATTAAAAAAATAATAAAAGAAAAAAAAGCTAAAATAAAAATAAAGTAAAATAAAGGGGATAAAGCTAGAGAGAGACTCACAAGTAGGTTTCTCTACTTAGCCCGAGGGATTCATCATAATATAAGCTTCCCTACTTGACCAGAGAGTCACTCTTACAAGAGTTACTCTATTTGGATTTAGGGAAAGAGAGCCAATTAAAATAAAAATAATAAAATGATGGTTCTATGGCTAGGAGGGGCAAAGCAAACACATACACTTACCATGAACCTTGGGGGAAAGGGAAAGCAATAATATAACAACTGAAATTAAAATCTTAAACTAAGAAATAAAGGGTAGTTAGAAAATGGAATGAGAGGGGGGAGAGAAGACTATTGAAGAAGCCTACCTACCTAAATTAATGTTTAAACTTGAAAGCTTGAGTGATTTGAGATACTGTCAACCCTACCTAACACGATTTTTCTTGCCTTTTTCTTCCTATTTTTTCTCCCTTTTTCTATTTTTCGCTCTCTTCTTGCACAAGAAACCCCTTTGGCCAATTTTTCTTTCTCGGATTTGGACAATATTCTATTTTAATGGAAAAATCCATCCATGCCCTTGTCTTTTCTTTGCTTTTTTTCTTTTTTTCTTCTTTCCTATTTTTTCTCTTTATTTTCTCTCTCTCTTCTTCAAACTTGCGTACAACTATCTTGGCCGACGTCCTTTAAGTGATGAGTAGGAGAGAGAAAATCTTCTAAAAAAACCCTCAACAAAATGGCAGCTAAGAGGTTCGAACTTGAGACCTCCTAATAAGAAAGGGATTTTGCACACCACAACTCACCAACTACGCTAGGTAGTTGTTGTTACCAAAAATGAATCTTCAATCACTTAAGGATGTGGTCCATCAATCCTTATTGGCATTTGGAATATTCCATATACCCTTAGGACAATAGCAGATGGGCTGGTTCTGCATCTCGGTTCAGTTCTGATCCATTATTCTTTTTCTAGCCTGAAAAGAATAATCACTTGTACGGGTGACCAAATGAATGTGTATTTTGAATTGAACATTTCCATCTTGCTTAGAATTTTATCCTCTTCTCAACCATGAAAAGAAATAGGACCTCTTTACATGTGAAATTGGAGATATAGCGCTCGATAATCCTTAAGACCTTGAAAATATAAAACTTGCAAAAAGAAAGTAAAACCCAATGTAGCTCCATTCTAAATATGTAAAATGCATGTTTTACTACACTAGATTTCACACATAAATGTGTTCATCAGAATTCCCCCACACTTAGGCCTTGCTAGTCCTCGAGCAAAACAAAAAGAAAAAGAAAAAAATAAAAAACCCAACTCACTTTCGTAGGAATCACGGTTGCACTTGGCATGTGCAACAAGCCTTTAAACCCCTATGTCACCCCTAGTGGACAAGTTGTGTCTCATGGGTGTTTGCAGTGAATATACACCTAAAATTTAGAATAAACAAATCCCAACCTTGGCTAAAGGTAAGGCCCATACCGATCCGGAGCAAAGATAATTCCTCCTACAAGGGACCCCGCACTTGAACTTTTATTACCCTTTATCAATTATAGGCACTAGCATATTTCTTAATTTGGAACTCACTTCGTCTCTTCCAAAACATCTTTATCTTAAGGCAAAACCACTTGTGAAGAAATAGGGAACCAATGACTAAGGCATTGGAGTATGTTTGACCAAACATGTTACCTAACATTAATGACATTTGCACATTTTTTTTCTTTTTTCGCTTAATAAACTCTATTCTACTCTACTACTTTTGGCCTGAATGACATGGTGGAGCATACACCAGACACCCAAGTTACTATGTAGCTCCGCTATTTGCATATTCCCACAAAGATAGTGATGCTAGAGTTGTTTCAGAAGTTTCCTCCCTAGGAATTTCGATCAAGACACCACGCTTCCTTAGGCGCAATGCCCTGTCTAGTTCCAAGGGAATCAACTCTTATTCTTCTTTATACCATATTTCACATTTCACATTTCATTCAAAATTGTGCATTTGTCAACTCATTCCAAAATAAAAAGAATGTCTCAACTCCAAATCAAAAGTACAAGGAACCCACAGACTTACATATGGTCCAACACCATAAAACAGGAGTCTCTTATGTTTCAAAAGAAAGTTTCATCTCAAGACACAAGCTTGTTTCTTTCTTCTCAACATGGTTTTTATACGTTTAAAATGGGTACCTTAATCAAAACTTTTATTTTCATACATCAAACAACCGAATGGTATGATCATTAACCAAAAGCCAAAATAGGACTTCATCCTTAACAAGCTCAAAAAAAAAACAAAAAGAAAAACAAACAAAACAAAGTGAAAAAAACACAAACTAGTTTCCCTCCCCCATACTTAAGTCATGCAATATCCTCAATGCATGGAAAGAATTAAAAGCGAAGACAATGCAAGTGGGTCATACATGATTAAAAGTTAGTCAACAACGTAAAGAGGTTCAGGAGATCCATGACCTCTTCACTACCAGTATTAGGAAACTCGAGGAACAGTTTCAAATGTTGATCATTAACCTTCGAAATTACCCCTGTTCCTAGATTCAAAATCTCCACAGTCCCATGGGGATATATATTATGGAAAATAAACGGGCCATCCCATCAGGATCTAAGCTTTCTAGGGAAAAATGTAATCGAGAGTTATACAATAAGACTTTAACACCAATTGCAAAAGATTTGGGCAGAATGTGCTTAGCATGGAAAGTTTTGGTCTTTTCCTTCTAATCCTAGAACTTTCATAGGCATCCTTCCTAAGTTCCTCCAACTCAGATAGTTGGAGCCTACGATGAATTCCCACATCAGACAAATCAAAGTTGAGCTTCTTGATGGCCCAAAAGGTCTTATGCTCTAACTCAACTGGTAAGTGAAAAGCTTTCCCATACACCAAACAGTAGGGAGACTGACCAAGGTCGGTCTTGAATGCAGTCCGATGGGCCCACAAGGCATCAATGAGCCTAAGGGACCAATCCTTACGGTTGGGATTAATAGTTTTATCCAAGATTTGTTTAATCTGTCTGTTAGATACCTCCACTTGGCCACTAGTTTAGGGGTGATAAGGGGTAGATAACTTATGGGTGACCCCATACTTTTTCATTAAGGTCTTAAAAGGTCGATTACAAAAATGAGTAACCCTATCACTAATTATTGCATGTGGTGCATCAAAGCGGGAAAAAATGTTCTCTTTGAGAAACTGAACCACCACTTTGTGATCATTAGATTTACAAGGTATGGCCTCTATCCATTTAGAAACATAATCAACGGTTAAAAGTATGTACAAATTCCCAAAGGAATTAGGGAATGGTCCCATAAAATCGATGCCCCATACATTAAAGATCTCAACTACCAATAGAGTTGAGGGGCATCATGTTCTTCTTTTTGATACGGCCAAAAGATTAGCAGGTGGGACAAGCCTTACAAAAATCAAAAGCATCTCTAAAAAGAGTGGACCAATAAAATCTACATTGGAGAACCTTTGCGGCAGTTTTCTTAGGTCCAAAGTGTCCACCACATACATAATCATGGCAAAAAGAGAGAATAGAATGTTTGTCATGATCAGGAACACATCTTCGGATAATCTGATCCGGACATATCTTAAACAAATAAGGATCATCCTAGAAAAAGTGCTTAACTTGGGAATGAAACCTATACTTATTTTGGGTGGACCAGTGATCCAGAGTCACACCTGAAACTAAGAAGTTGATAATGTCAGCAAACCATGGTTCACTAGACATTGCAAATAATTGTTCATCTGGAAATTTCTCATTGACTGGAGAATCGATAGTCAAGGAATTGGGAAGCCAGGATAAATGGTCTACAACTAGTTTTCAACTCCTTTCTTATCCCTAATTTCTAAATCAAACTCTTGTAAAAGTAAACCCCACCTAATGAGACGGGCTTTGGCATCCTTCTTTTGAACTAGGTATCTAAGAGCAGAATGATCTATATACACCACCGCATGTGAACCAACTAAGTAAGGCCGAAACTTTTCTAATGCAAACACAATAGCTAAAAATTCTTTTTCAGTGGTTGTATAATTGAGTTGTGCATCATTTAAGGTCCTACTAGCATAGTAAATGACAGTGGGCAACTTATTAATCCTTTAACCCAAAATCGCTCCTATGGCAAAATCCAAAGCATCACACATTAGTTCAAAAGGTTCAGTCCAAACAAGTGGTTGAACAATGGGTGCATTGGTCAACTCCTTTTTAAGTTGTTTGAAGGATTCTAAGCACTTTTTAGAAAACTCAAAAGTTTGATCTTTGATAAGTAATGAAGTGAGAGGTCGGGCTAACTGACTAAAGTTCTTAATAAACCTTCTGTAGAAGCCGCATGCCCTAGAAAAGACCGGACGTCCTTAACAGATTGAGGAGATGGTAAATTATCAATTAAATCCACTAGCTCTATCTACTCTAATTCCCTCCTTGGATATTACATGGCCAAAAACAATACCAGATTTAACCATGAAATGGCATTTCTTCCAATTCAAAGCCAAATTCTTAGATATGCACCTTTTTAAAACTAGAGAAAGATGATGAAGATATTCATAATAGGAATTCCCATGAATTAAAAAGTCATCCATAAATACTTCTAAGAATTTTTTGACCATGTCAGAAAAGATGCTCATCATGCATCGTTAGAACGTAACAGGGGCATTGCAAAGCCCAAAGGGTACGCCTATAAGAAAATGTTCTATATGGGTATGTAAAAGTGGTCTTATATTGGTCCTCTAAAGCAATTGGGATCTGGTTATAGCCGAAATATCTATCAAGAAAATAATAGTATTCATGTCCAACTAACCTTTTTAACATCTGGTCAATGAATGGCAATGGGAAGTGGTCCTTCCAGGTTACCACATTAAGTTTCCTATAGTCTATGCACACTCTGCACCCTGATTGGACACGAGTTGGAATTAGTTCATTATTGACATTGGGAACTACTGTCACCCCAGACTTCATAGGCACTACGTGAACTGGGCTTACCCATTGGCTATCAGAAATAGGATAAATTATTCTATGATCCAAGCACTTTAGGATCTCTTTCTTAATAGCTTCCATCATCACTGGATTAGTTCTTCTTTGGGGTTCCATAGATGGTTTGGAATCCTCCATAAGATGTATATAATGTTGCACAAAAGAAGGGCTTATACCCTTTATATCATCCATGGTCCAACTTAGGGCTTCCTTATTATCTTTTAACACTTTAAGCAACTCCTCTTCCTGGCTAGATGTCAAATTTGAGGAAATTATTATAGAAAGAGTTTGGTCAGACCCTAGGAAAGCATTAGATGGTAACTCCTTAAGATCTAGCTTAGGGGGCTCAACTATGGAAGGTTTGGGAATGGAATTGGAAAGGAGTCCTAAGGGCTCCACAAGTGTGTGAAGACTCAAGACTTCAGAAAAGAAATTTTCACTATCATCATCCAACTCATCCATACACTCTTAGAATTCTGAATCAAAATCAGTATCAAAGTTGGTAACTAAATCATCAGAAAAATTCAGAAAATCCTCAAGCATATTGATCTCTTCTTCCATATGTGGTTGTTTGCCTATCCTAAATATGTTAAACACAACAGTTTGATTACCAAAAGATAACCTCAGGAAACCATTCCGACAGTTGATTAATGCATTACTAGTAGCCAAGAATGGTCTTCCTTGAACTATTGGGATCTCATCATTGGTTGAGAAGGGCTTGGTATCTAACACAATGAAATCAACAGGGAAAATAAATTCCCCCACCTTTAGTAAGACATCCTCAACCATCCCTTTAGGGATCTTAACAGACCTATCTGCCAACTGAAGAGTAGTTCCAGTGGCTTTCAATTCTCCTAATCCTAGTTGCTTATACGTATGGTAAGGTAAAAGATTCATACTTGCGCCAAGGTCAAGTAAGGCATGCTCAATGTAGGTGTTGCCTATGACACAAGATATGGTAGTGCTCCCTGGATCCTTATACTTGGCTGTTGTAGGCTGAGTAATTATGGACCTAATGTTACCTGCCAAAAATGCTTTTTTGGGCACACTAGTGATACGTTTGTGAGTACAAAAATCTTTCAGTACCTTTGCATAAGCGGGGATCTGGAATATGGCATCCAAAAGAGGGATGTTCACTTCTACCTTTTTGAAGACTTCTAAAATTTTATCCATGGAAGCAATCTTCTTTTTGTTTATCAAGCGATCAGGAAATGGGACAGGAGGAACATAAGGACTGTTAGGAATTTACCCTTTTTCAGATAATCATTTTTTGTTTCCTCAACTAAATCATCTTTAATTTCAAAAGAATCTTTAGGTTCATCAAACGAACCAGGAATAAGAGGTACACTTATGTCCTCAACTGAAGGAGAGTTAACAGGAGTAATAGATGGGGAAGATTTAAGAACACTCTGTTGGTACTCTCTACCACTCCTAAGGGCATAAACGATATTACATTGGTTAGAGGGCCCTTGTTGGGTCTGACCTTATACAATATTCAATGATGCATTAGTTGATGCTTGTGGACTAACAGGCTGATGATGCCTAGGATTAG
Organism: Macadamia integrifolia; assembly: GCF_013358625.1. NCBI lineage: Eukaryota > Viridiplantae > Streptophyta > Magnoliopsida > Proteales > Proteaceae > Macadamia > Macadamia integrifolia. Next base: position 34,319,469 of record NC_056564.1, on the reverse strand, counting down.
GCTCTAGTTGACTGGATAAAATTCCTTTCTCCCTCTCACGCATAATTGAGAAAACTTGGGTGAGTTCTCTCGTAAGATTTTGATGGCTTGTCATAAGGAGGGCCATATTTTTTTTCAAATCATTTATTTTACTTGCCTCTCCAGTGTTAGTAAACCCAAGGGGTTGCTGATAAGATGATAGGAGAGGGGCCCTAGGAAAACTAGCCTGAGGTCCTACATTTGACCTAGGAAAAGTATTTTGGGAAAAAGATTGTTGTGCAAAGGGAGGCCTTTGGGGTCCAGGTTGACCCTGATTACGAAAATTGGAAAGCCCTGCTTGATTGCCCTGATTCCAAGAGAAATTTGGGTGATTTTTCCATCCTGGATTGTAGGTGTTATTATATGAATTATTCTAGTATAAGGCATTAATACTATCATTAGAAGTGCCCCCAGAGTTGTTGGGGCATTCTTCTATGACATGTCCAGGAGACGAGCACCAAGCACAAATCTTAACCAAATTGACTGATGATGGCTCTCTAGGAATAATAGCCTCAATCCTCTTGATTAGGCTATCCAAATGGCCTTCCTTGGCTACTATCCCATTTATAAAATATATTTTCTCTCCTATGGTTCATTCACTCTCTTGGGTTGATTCTCACTCATGGGTTTGTTAGCTAAGTCAAGTAAGAATTCTCATGCCTTTCCTTCATCTGTAAAGGATGTGAATCTCTCAAGGCACATAGACTCTATCATTTGTTTAGTTGGGTAATCAATATCCTCATAAATTATTTGACATAAATGCCATAAGTCTAGGCCATGGTGAGGGCATTCTTGGAGTAGATCCTTGAGTCTCTCCATAAGTTTGGAAAATGACTCACTAGGCTTTTGCCTAACCTGAAGGATATCACTTCTAAGCTTATTGGTCTTGTGAGTTGGGAAAAACTTCTTAAGTAAGACAACTGTGAACTGTTCCCATGAGGTTATGGAATTTGTGGGTAACCCATACAACCACTTCTTAGCTTGGTCTTTCAATGCAAAAGTGATAAACCTAAGCTTAACAGCATCATCAGAAAGCTGTTGGATCTTAATTAGAACACATACCTCTTCAAATTCCCTTAGAAATAGGTATGCATCCTCAAAGGTCAACCCATGGAAGTGGGGTAACATAGTGATGTATTGAGATTTGAGTTCAAAATTATTACCCTGGGCTTGTGGTAGAACTATGCAGGAAGGTTGAGTTGTTCTAGCAGGGTAGAACCTATCTTTTAGAGATTTAGGTGGAGGGTTTTGCTGTTGGTCTCCCATATTGAAGGGTTTTAAAGAGAACAAACGTATATGGTCACTACTTCTTGGATTTCTTCTTTCTAACCGATTCTTAGTATTATGTACCCACCTAACACTCATACACATGAAAATTACCCACAACTAGAGTAAGACAAGCACAAAAGAATGGATAGCAAAACTTTTTTCTTATGATTTTTTTGATTTTTTTTTTGGATTTTTGGGAGCTTACCGGTAGGGATCCGTGGTTGCTCAGGTCAATTCCTAAGGTACTGCTACAAGGTGAAATCTGTCTTTATCATACTGTGAGGCATGGCGACCTCCACCGATACAACTATTATTGCAAGTTGTTCTTCTCAGGAATTCAATAAAAGAAAAGGAAAAACAAAACAAAGCAAACAAAGCACTCCGATTTAACAAAAGAAAGCGAAAAATAACATGGAACTGTCTCCTCGGCAACGGCGCTAAAAACTTGTTTGAGATTTTAAAATGTAACCGCAAGCATACGGATCAGTGTAGCTACTGGTCAAACACAGGGAGAGCAGCCACTTTATTTTTATTTTTTTTCTTTTGCTTCTTTTAATAATGCGAAAGTGAATCAATTAATGATTGTGATCTAATTTTAATTACCGTCCTAAACATATGTATCTAAAATAACGTCCTAACCATTCATCATCTAAGAATTTAAAGACGCAAGCCATGTAATTAAAATTAAATAAATAAACAACTAAAAATAAACAACCTGCGTAATTAAAAAAATAATAATGGAAAAAAATACTGAAATAAAAATAAAGTAAAAGAAAGGGAATAAAGCTAGAGAGAGACTCACAAGTAGGTTTCTCTACTTAGCCCAAGGGATGCATCATATTATGAGCTTCCCTACTTGACCAAAGAGTCACTCTTACAAGGATTACTCTACTTGGCTTTAGGGAAAGAGTGGCAATTAAAATAAAAATAATAAAATGATGGTTCTATGGCTAGGAGGGGCAAAACCAACACATACACTAGCCATGAACCTTGGGGGAAAGGGAAAGCAATAATATAACAACTGAAATTAAAATCCTAAATTAAGAAATAAAGGGTAGTTAGAAAATGGAATGAGAGGGGGGAGAGAAGACTATGAAGAAGCCTACCTACCTAAACCAATGCTTGAATTTGAAAGCTTGAGTGATTTGAGATACTGCCAACCCTAAAAACTAGATTTGGAATGAACCAAATCTGAAATTTCTAGGCCTGAAGAAAACAAAACTTGAAAAAACAGAGATGCTCCACGGCTCGTGATCTTGTCATCTAGATCTAAGCCTAGAACTATAACTTTAAAAATTACAACTCAATTGCATAAATCATAAACATAAAATAATGAATCAAAAATAAAAGTGCTTGCATTAATTGAATAAAAAGAACTTACAAAAGTGTTTAAAGCATAAACCTAGAACTAGAGCTAGAGAAAGAGATATAGCAACTTAAAAAAAAAAAAAAAGCCTTAGAAGAAGAATGAAGTGCCTCCTCCCCTTATTAATTCTATTATATAGAGAATGGGGGAGGGAAGCTAAAGATTTTAGCTTCTAAAAAAAAAAATTTTTTTTTATCTTGTTGATGAAGTGGAAGAGAGAGAAGAGAGAAGAGAGAAAACGTGTGGAGAGAGATCTCCCACGATTTTTCTTGCCTTTTTCTTCCTATTTTTTCTCCCTTTTTCTATTTTTCTCTCTCTTCTTGCACAAGAAACCCCTTTGGTCGATTTTTCTTGCTTGGATTTGGACAATATTCTATTTTAATGGAAAATTTCATCTATGCCCTTGTCTTTTCTTTTCTTTTCTTTTTTTCTTCTTTCCTATTTTTTCTCTTTATCTCTCTTCTTCAAACTTACGTACAACTATCTTGGACAACCTCCTTTAAGTGATGAGTAAGAGAGAGAAAATCTTCTAAAAAAATCCTCAACAAAATGGCAGCTAAGAGGTTCGAACTTGAGACCTCCTAATAAGAAAGGGATTTTGCACACCACAACTCACCAACTATGCTAGGTAGTTGTTGTTACCAAAAATGAATCTTCAATCACTTAAGGATGTAGCCCATCAATCCTTATTGGCATTTGGAATATTTCTTATACCCTTGGGACAACAGCAGATGGGCTGGTTCTGTATCTCGGTTCAGTTCTGATCCATTATTCTTTTTCTAGCCTGAAAAGAATAATCACTTGTACGGGTGACCAAACGAATGTGTACTTTTAATTGAACACGTCTATCTTACTCAGAATTTTATCCTCTTCTCAACCATGAAAAGAAATAGGACCTCTTTACGTGTGAAATTGGAGATATAGCGCCCAATAATCCTTAAGGCCTTGAAAATATAAAATCTACAAAAAGAGAGTAAAACCCAAGGTAGCTCCATTCTGAATATGTAAAATACATGTTTTACTACACTAGATTTCACACATAAATGTGCTCATCACTTACTAAGACAGTTCACTTCATTCCGTTCAGGACCAATTACACCATGGATAAGCTGGCACAACTTTACATGGATAATGTTATACGCCTACATAGTGTACCAGTGAGCATTGTATCAGACAAAGACCCGAGGTTTACCTCCAGATTCTGGAAGAGCTTCTAGTAAGCCTTGGGATCACAATTGAACCTGGGTACGACCTTCCATCCATAGACAATCGGACAGTCTGAGCGGACCATACAGATATTATAAGACACGCTCCAAGCCTGTGCCATGGAAATGAGTGGCAGTTGGGAGGAATATATACCTCTTATGGAGTTTGCTTACAATAACAGCTACCAAGCTACAATTAGTATGGCTCCATATAAAGCATTATATGGTAGAAAATGCATAACTCCTCTATACTGGGACAATATAGGCGAACACCAAATGCTTGGACCAGAGATGATTCAGATGACATGTGATAAAGTCGATGTCATTAGAGAAAGAATTAAAGCAGCCCAATCACGTCAAAAGAGCTATGCAGATAGCCGTAGGAAGGAAATGGAATTCCAAGAGGGAGAGAAAGTGTTCCTCAAAATATCTCCTACCAAAGGTCTGCACAGATTTCACAAGAAAGGCAAGTTAAGTCCAAGATATATTGGGCCATTTAAGATTTTGAAGTGAATTAGGGCAGTAGCATGCATGTTGGCATTACCACCTTCCCTCAATAGTGTTCACAATGTCTTTCATGTATCCATGTTGAAGCGGTATGATCATGATTCATCCCACGTGCTACCTGTGAAACCGGAATACTTAGAAGCTGATATTACATATGAAGAACATCCAGCTAAGATCTTAGACCAGAAGGTGAAAACTCTCCGCAACCACTCTATCGCTTTTATGAAGATTTGGTGGGCCAACCACCCTATCGAAGAGGCATCTTGGGAGAAAGATGATGATATTCAAACCTTGTATCTTCATCTTTTTGGACAACTAGGTACTACAATGTCAATGATGAAATTTTTGACCCTACTTTCAGAACCTGGTCTAATTACCCGTATTGACTTAGTTTGATCATGTAGGGGCTGAACCAGAGTGAGCTGACGCAAGTACCATATGGAACATGGTAGCAAGAGTGACCTTGAACTCAGGTTGGCCCGACAAGATTGAGCGGGTACCAAGTGAAATATGTGCACCTAAGCCTTGTATTTGCACGCACCACGAGGCCATGTATAAGAAGAGTACATGCTAGTAATTTTGGGTGCCTATGCAATTTAATTATAAGTATGAGTTTGTCCCCATTGAAGTCCAATTGGAACACTAGCAATGGGCTGACTAGAATGGTATACTCACTGGAGATATACCCACCTAAGATATACTCACCTGAGTTATACTCACCTGAGATATACCCACTTGTGATATACCCACCTGAGAATGCCCACCTGAGATGTACCCACCTATGACTAAAAGATATTTTTGGGGGCCTAGGTATAATAGAGGATCCGTTTATTGTCTTTTTTCTCATTAATGATAGTTGGTCAGTGGGAGAGTAAAGAAGAGAAAGAAAGAAAGAAGAAAGGAAAAGGAAGGAGAAGAAGAAGAAAGAAGAAAGCAAATCGACTGTAGAGCTTCATCGGAGCTGGGGTCTTAGTATTTTGAGCCCAGATTAATGATCAGCTCATCGAGATCTTTGATTTGAGGTATGTATTGTACATATTCCAAGGATTCTTAGGAAAACCCCTTTCTTAAACCCTTTTTTTGATTTTTGGGAAAGAACCCACTTGGATCTTGCTAATCCTGCTTAGATAATCAAATCTAAGGTCTAATGGAAGTTGTACATAATTAATTTGAAGGATTTGGAAGGAGTGTTGGTGAAGATCTAGAGTATTTGAAGTTCTTAAGCTAAAGAAGTGAAATTTGGGGTTTCATTGTTGTTTTTAAGAAAGAGGTACAAATCTCTTTTTTTCTTTTGATTTGATCTTAGATCTAGGTTGAGGATACATGATTGGACCTTAGATGAGTGATTTGAGTCGCCGGATCGACCCCAAACAAGTTCCTAAGCCAAAGAGAAGATGGGGAAGATGATGGAAGAATTTTGTTTCAAGACTAGGGGGTGTTCCAAACCCACCTGTCTTTGGGTCTCTGGCCCACCTGAGTTCCTATAACTCAATTTTTTAGCTCTGGTGTAACCAGCAGGTATGAAACCGGTGGGCTCCGAGGCCCACCTATCTTTCCAGAATGCCTAGAATGGTTTCAAATTTGATGGGTAACCCTAATTTATGATTCAAAACCCGATTTTGGTGTTCAAACATGATGATTTTGACCCCAAATAGTGAAATGATAAACCATTATGTTTATGATAGGTTATACTCGGTATACGTGTACCCACACATCGGATCTCTTGCGTACTGGATACAAACACCGTGTAAATATACAAGTAAATGGGGAGTGGACTCTGATTTAATTTCAAAATATTATACATCACTTAACATGTGTACAACCGATAACCCCGGTGGTATATTCAGAGGGCCAATCGTACTGCTTTTATTTTGGATGGAGTCACTCATTTACTTTTTGTCATTTAAATTTGTCGGGAGTCGGCTTGCATTTTAAATTTCAGTACCAGCAGTGGACCTTCTCCGACAACCCTATGGGAGTATTACGGGATGGGGTCCGCAGCCCGTACCTGGGGCATACATTCACTGTGGTTGTAAGTAACACATAGCCTAGGACCTAGTAATATTGTTAGGCTAATAGGATTAAAATGAATTGCATACATATAGGCGTATTTGTGTTTTGACTATTTGTGTCGTTTTTATTGTGTGGTATTCCTTTTCACTTTATAGGCTAATGAGCTCATCCCACGTGCATAATTTTTTTTAGGTGATTTTGCATGTTACCCGTATGGAGATCAGGAGCCGGGCCCCACTGTGGAGTTTTCCTCTAAGGACTAGTGGGTCCCTGATGAGTTCAAGCACAATGCCGATTACACATGTGAGGATTGTGCTACATGGCAGCAGTGACTCGTGAGTGATTCTTTTTTTATTCTTTTTTATGTATTCTCTTTTGATTACTTGATGCTTAAATTATTATATTTTTGTGTATATACCACGCCTTTGGACCCAAATGTATATAACTTTTATGACTCAATTTGGGTATCAAGTAATTGAGAAACAATTACATGTATTATTATGTACAGTCTTCCGCTGAAAATACAGGTCTTATCTTAATTTAGTAGATGTATGTTGTATTGTAGTTACTACATTGTTGATCCTGGCAGGTTTGCGAGTTAACCAGAGTTAACTCGGTCACCAGCTCGGTTCTATGCTAGCGGGGTGTGACAATTTGCATCTGAACCGCATTTGAGCGGTTGAACTTTAACCACATCCATAGGCCTAGTATGAAGAAGGACTAGCCACCAGGTGCTTAGTAGAAGTGGCTCGGCAGCCGAGCTACTGTACCACTGTCACTCGGCCCTCGGCGCTTGGCGAATTCCTGAATGGAAGGATCATGTTCGCTATGAGAAAACCCACTCCTAATCTAGTACGTAACCTCCAAGCGAAGAGCTAATCTATCCTAATCAGGAAAGATCATCTACAAGGATTCCAAATCTTCCCTAGATAGAAGGAGATCTCCCTCATCATACGGGATTAGAGAGTTCCTATAATTGAATATCCATCATCTACGCACTCTCCAACTATGACGTATACCTTATTCGGCTTCCTACCAGAATTAGGAGACTGCCTTAATTGGGACTCTTTATGAATGTCACTTTACAACTATAACACCTAGGTAAACCCCCCTTTACAGGGATCAAATCTTTTTCAATTTTAACCAAAATTTCAATTTTTAAAGAGATTTTACTTAGGCATCAGAGGGTCCTCGTTGGATCAGCTCGACCCTCATCTCTCTTGTGCTTGTTCTTCTGTGTTGGACGTGCAGGAAGCCTAGGACGATTTTTTGCCACAATAGACAAAAACTAGTTATGAGTTGGAGAGACTAGATCTGTGACCATAAAACAAGATCAGACAAAGTAAACAAGCCATAGAAAAGAGTTCGAAAGAAAATAAAAAAGGAAAAGAAATTTTTACAAAAGTGAAACAAGAAGAAAAAAAAATCTAAGGGAACCAAGCAGTTATAATGCTAGATCTGCGCCGATCAACCAACAAAAGAATAAAAAAAGCACCTGATATAGCCAAATTGACCTCTCGGTGGGGGCAATGACACGTGTCACCTCTGAGACATGTGTCCTCCGCCAGACAAAGGTTCCAAGAAATCATTCACGCTCAAGCACGCTAGCAAAATCACGCGGGATCACGTCGTCTGCATGAAGGGAATATTCCCCCCAGAATGATGGACGTATTCGAGTGGGACTCTAAGAGGGAAGAAGGTAGACTCGAGGAGGACTCCTCCGGGGAAAGGGAAAACCCTAAACCCTAAGAGCCATATCAGAAGGCTCGGAAGAAAGGGAGAGGTAAGTTCTGATACCCTCACCGTTACTCCCTTATTGAACTGTGCGGTCGACCCTGACTTGAGCGTCGGAGGACTAACCCCGGACAAAGCTCCGGGCCTCCGTTGTCTGTGTTTGTGTAGGTTCGACTAGCGGGGTTTTTTGGCAGCAACAGATTGGCACCGTCCGTGGGAACGACGGTAATGGTGGGGAGAACCTATAACCGAAAGAGGACAAGAGCGACGTCCAACAAAGACATGGGGGAAGAACCTTCAGGGGAGCTTCCTCCCTCGGTGGAGATAGGACGAGAAAGGGGCCATGACGACCGGGAAGTGTCCGTCAGATACCAGCGTTCGGCTGGATATTCAGTACGTGAAGGCAGTGACCATCAGCCTCCTGCAGCCCAGGAGTACGTGACGAGGCAGCAGTTCGAAAACCTCCAGGACAAATATAACCGGATGGCCGAGACTATGAGGGAGGTCTCCAAAGCTGTCTCCCACAGGATCGGCGGAGCACCCCCAGGTCCCCACGTCCAGTTTGAGAGAGCTCGAGATGAAGACCGAAGCAGTACGGGATCGACAAGGGTCAGTCGTGACCCTCGAAGCCGAGCAAGGGAGAGTCCCGCGCCTCGAAGTAGGACGCGACGTGCCGCCAGAGACCCACATGGGGATCTGCACCAAGGAGACAGATAGAGGTCCGAGGACTTGGGATTAAAGAGGATGATCCTAGACCTGAAGGACGAGATCAGAAAGGTGGCAGAAAACCATACAGGAAACCGCGAGCCCGACCTCACCAATGACACGGCCTTAGCTGACGAGGTCATGAGGGACCCGCTCCCGGTCGGTTTTCGTCTGCCCAAGTATGACACTTATGACGAGTCAGGGGACCCCGTCGATCACCTGGAAGGGTTTAAGGTCGCCATGCAATTCCATCGTGTCTCGGAAAATATTATGTGTCGTGCCCTTCCATTGACGTTCAGGGGGCGGCGAGGCTGTGGTACAATCGACTGCCGATGAAGTCGATCCACAGCTTCAGCAACCTGAGTTACTTCTTCGTGAAGGGATTCTCTAGTAGCCAGCCCCTCCAAAAGACTACGTTGAACCTAACCAACGTCAAACAGCAAGAAGGGGAATCGCTGCGGAACTACATGAAGTGATTCCAACAAGAAAAGATCACAATCAGGGGCCTAGACCTGAAGGAGGAGTTCACGGCCCTGTTAGGAGGCGTCAAGGACAAGGAGTTAAAGAGGTCCCTGGCGAAGCATACACCTAGGGACCTGACCGAGCTGAGGGCACGATGCAATAAGTACATCCAGATGGAAGAAACCCTCCAGGCCGATGAAGAAGCCGAAAGGAAGGCGGCGAGGAAGAGGCCCTCAAGGGTTGATGATAAACCCATCGAAGAAGGAAAAAGACGAAAGTCCGAGCGCAGTCGGGCCCCCAGTCCACCAAGGAAGTTTGAGAAGTACGCACCCCAGAACCGAAGGCGAACAGAGGTGTTAATGCAGATAAAAGATTCCCCAGATGCCAGAGCCATGAAGTGGCCAGGAAAGATGGGGCCACACCCCGAAAGACGCAATGTGGACAGATATTGCCACTTCCACAGAGACCATGGCCATGATACCGAGGACTGTTGGCATCTCAAGGGGGAGATAGAAGGAATGATCAGAAGGGGATACCTGGGCAGATTTGTAGACCGGGAGAAGGAGGTGGCCCCAGATGGTAACGGCCGGAGGGATAACCGTCGGAGAGATGGCGGAAGTCGTTATGAGAGAAGGGGGCTCGCCCGCAGAGGCAACCAAGAACAGCGAAGGAACCAGACACCCGAGGAAGCTGACCGTCGCCCTCGAGAGGAGAATAAGAGCCCGACTAGAGTTATAGCGACCATCTGTGGAGGCCCAGCCGCTGGAGAGAGTTCGGTCTCTGCCAAGAAGGCAAAGGCCTACGCGAGGAGCGTACATATGGCAGAATGGCCGAACAAGAAGGCGAAGACGGGGACGGTTATCTCCTTCTCAGATGATGATCTGGAAGGGGTACAAACCCCGCATGACGATGCCTTGGTTATCACCATGACCATAGCGGATTGCAAAGTGAAGAGGATCTTAGTGGATAACGGCAGTTCAGCTGATATCCTGTTCCTCGAAGCTTTCCGAAAGATGGGCCTCGACGAGGAAAAATTAAAGAAGGTCGAACACCCGCTGCAGGGATTCTCCGGCGTCCCGGTAAAGGTGGAAGGGTCGATTGAGTTACCGGTTAGAGCTGGCACCGGAGATTGCCAGGCGACGGTCATGATCAACTTCCTGGTGGTGAGCATTACATCGGCGTACAATGTCATACTAGGAAGGGTCGGGTTGAACCTGTTAAAGGCCCTCGTCTCCACTCCCCATCTCAAAATGAAGTTCCCTACCAAGAATGGTGTCGGGGAGTGTCGGGGCGATCAGGAGACATCCCAGAGGTGTTACGCCACTACTCTATGGGGAAAAGAAAAGGCGGGCGAGGAGCTCCCGATAGAGGATCTACGTGATGATGCCAGTTATCAACGGGGGGAGCCGGCTGAAGATTTGGTGCAAGTTGAAACTGAAGAAGGGGATGACACCCGGCAATTCCAGATTGGGGCTACCATGCCAAGGTTGCAGCAAGAAAGACTCGTCTCAGTCCTACGGAACAACGCTGACGTATTCGCCTAGTCGGCATCGGACATGCCCGGGATAGATCGAGAGGTGATAGAACATCATCTGAATGTTAGCCCAATGAAGAAGCCGGTGCAGCAAAAGAAGAGGACGTTTACCCCCGAAAGACAGAAGAAGATAGACGAGGAAGTGGAAAAGTTACTGAAGGCTCAGTTCATCCACGAGATCCAGTACCCGGAGTGGATATCTAATGTGGTAATGGTCCCGAAGTCAAACGGGAAGTGGAGGATTTGCATCGACTTCACCGACCTGAATAAGGCCTGCCCGAAGGACGCATACCCCCTGCCGAAGATAAACCTCCTCATCGACGCCACGGCGGGATACAAGGCGCTGAGTTTCATAGATGCATACTCGGGGTACAACCAAATCAAAATGTCCGAGGCCGATGTCCTGAAAACATCCTTCATAACCGAGGGTGGGCTGTACTGCTATGAGGTCATGCCTTTCGGACTAAAGAACGCAGGGGCCACCTATCAAAGGTTGGTGAATAAAATTTTCAAAGGGATGATTGGCAAAACCATGGAAGTATATGTGGACGACATGCTCGTGAAAAGCCTGAAGGCAGAAAGACACATCCAAGACTTAGAAGAGGCATTCCAGGTGCTGCGACGGTACGGCATGAAGCTGAACCCGGCAAAATGTGCCTTCGGAGTAGCCTCGGGAAAGTTCCTTGGCTTCATCGTCTTGGAGAGAGGAATTGAAGCCAACCCAATCAAAATACAAGCCATTCGGGACATGAGGTCACCCCAGAACGTGAAGCAAGTCCAGGAGCTGACGGGTCGGGTCGCCTCCCTCGGAAGATTCATGTCTCAGTCCGCAGATAGATGCCTTCCCTTCTTCAAAGTGCTGAAAGGGACCAAAAAGTTTGAGTGGACAGAGGAGTGCGAAAAGTCTTTCGAACAATTGAAGGAATACTTAGCCGCACCCCCGCTGCTGACAAAGCCGAACACCGGGGATGCCTTACAGCTGTACCTTGCTGTATCGACAGTTGCTGTAAGCGCCGTACTGACAAAAGAGGAAGGAAGGCAACAACGGCCAATATACTACGTCAGTCGAACCCTTCTAGATGCCGAGACAAGGTACCGAAAGGTGGAGAAAGTGGCGTACGCCCTCGTGACGGCGGCAAGAAAGCTGAGGCCATATTTTCAGTCACATACAGTATGCGTACTCACCGACCAGTCCCTGAAGAAGATATTGCAGTGACCAGATATGTCCGATCGCCTGGTAAATTGGGCCATAGAGTTGGGAGAGTTCAACATCCAGTACAGGCCGAGAACCGTAATTAAAGCACAGGCCCTCGCAGACTTCATAGCGGAGACGACGATCCCCGATGACCCACAGGAATCTGCCGAGGAACGAGGAGATGAGGCTTGGACACTGTACATGGATGGGGCTTCCAACAGTGATGGAAGCAGCGCAGGAATCGTGTTGGTAAGCCCCGAGGGTTTCAAAGTAGAATACGCCCTACGGTTCGACTTCGACGCCTCCAACAATGAAGCGGAATACGAAGCAATAATAGCCGGAATTAATCTGGCTCGGGCTTTGATGGTGAAGGAACTGGTAGTGCATAGCGACTCCCAACTCGTGGTGCAGCAAGTGAATGGTGAATACGAGGCCAAAGAGCAGAGGATGGCCGAATACTTGAACACGGTGTGAGATAGGTCAGCGGTTTTCAAGGAATTTGAGGTAAAGCAGGTGTCACGAGAGGAGAATGCTAGCGCAGACGCACTATCATAGCTGGCCACTTCCGACTTCGCAGAACTTGGACGAGCGGTGTATTTCGAAGTACTACCACAGCCAAGCATCGAAAAACCCCGCGAGGTATTACCCATAGGTGAAAACGGCCAAAGCTGGATGGACGCCATAACAGAATACCTCAAGGAGGGAAAGCTCCCAGAGAATAGGGACGAAGCAAGAAAAGTAAGAATGAGGTCAGCGCGCTTCTTCCTGAAGGACGACACGCTATACAAGATAGGGTTCACCTCGCCATACCTCAAGTGCCTGGATTCTTTCGACGGTGAGTACGCGCTCTGGGAAGTGTATGAAGGGATATGTGGCCAACACCTTAGAGCCCGGGCCCTGGCGCATAAGGTACTAAGGCAGGGCCTGTACTGGCCGACAATGAGAAAGGACGCAGAATTACTGGTCAGGAAATGTGTCAAGTGCCAAATGTTCGCCCCCGTGCCTAGGCTACATTCTACCGAGCTCTCGTCATTATCTAGCCCAGTACCATTCGCCATATGGGGGATGGACATCCTGGGCCCGTTCCCCCTGGCCACGAGACAAAGGAAGTTTGTCGTGGTGACAGTTGACTACTTCACGAAGTGGGCGGAAGCCGAAGCCCTAGCGACGATAACCGAAAAGAACATAAGGGACTTCTTCCAAAGGGCGGTAGTATACAGATTTGGAATCCCCCAGGTTGTGGTAACGGACAATGGAACTCAGTTTGCCAATCCAACCTTCGACGCATTCTGTGAGGCCCTCGGCATCAACCACAGGAAAACCTCCATCGGGTATCCATCGACCAACGGGCAAACAGAAGTAACCAACCGTACGCTACTCCAAGGGAAAAAAAAGAGGCTAGATGATGCCAAAGGACTATGGGCAGACAAGTTGCACCACATTCTCTGGGCTTACCGCACTACTGAGAGGTTAGTTACCGGAGAAACACCCTTCATGTTAACATACGGCACTGAAGCTATACTCCCAGTAGAGATAGGGGCCATTACCCATTGGATTCGGTACTACAACGAAGACGAAAACAACGGAGGGCTCCAGGTGAATCTAGACCTCTTGGCAGAAACCAGAGAGGCATCGCAAGAAAGGATCACCGCCTACCAGCAGAGGGTAGCGAGGCACTACAACACCAAAGTTCGGAAGAACGAGTTCAGGCAGGGCGACCTTGTCCTGAGAAGGGCGGAAGTGTTAGACCCAAGACATCAAGGAAAGCTAGATCCAAACTGGGAAGGTCCCTACAAATTCTCGAGGGTAATACGACCAGGGTCCTATCACCTAGAGACTACGGGGGGAGGAAGGGTACCCCGATCGTGGAACTCCCAGAATTTAAGAGAATTCCACCAGTAGTGAAGTGGCGGGCACGCACTCTTGTCGTTTGTAGTTTTTTCCGTTTGTAGTTCTTTGCAATTATCGCCCTTGTGCACCTTTAAGTTGTAATTCATCTTAAAATCCGGAGGATTTCATTCATGGATAATACGAGAGCTGGTTTACGGCAATTGAGACATTCTCCAGGTTGATAACCTTTAACTCTACTGAACGGATGACTGAAGGTCCACACCTCGGTCGAGGCACAAACAAGGCTGGGCTGACCTGGCCGAGTCCCCCCTTCGGTTGGGAGTTTGGCCAAAGCCGAAAGGACCTGACCGAAGGTCACCGTCGATCTGAGACCTGACTCGGGGTCGAAGGAACTTACCAAAGGAACAGACCCTTCGGCTGTAGCCGAGGGTGCACACTTGGTAAAAATTGCTTGGTGATGGCAGGGTCGGCCTCCGTTTGACTATCGAAGGGTCGGCCTTCGGCCAAGACATAGATCCATGCATCTAACAGACCCTTCGGCTGGAGCCGAGGGTGCACACTTGGTAAAAATTACTTGGTGATGGCAGGGTCGGCCTCCGTCTGACTATCGAAGGGTCGGCCTTCGGCCAAGACATAGATCCATGCATCTAACAAACCCTTCGGCTAGAGCCGAGAGGGAAAACACTTGGAAAAAATTGCTAGTGATTGCAGGGTCGGCCTTCGGCCAAGTCTCGGGCCCATGCGCCTAAGAAGGTCAACTAGGGTTTCGGCTCTTTGCACCTATCTACGAATTAAAGACTACATTAAAGGGACAGAAGAGATGAAAAAAGACTTATGCATTCATAAAGCCTAAAGGCAAGGATTACATTAAAAGCCCGAAGGCTAATTACATAAGGCATAATGCCCGAAGCTACAAGAAGCCCGAAGGCTGGTTACATAACAAAAGGGGGGGCGATCTGAGCTGAGGCCCGAGGTGACCTCAAGGGGCGTCCGTCGGGTTCGCGGCCTCGTCTTCGGCTGGGAGAGTCTCCTGGTCTGAACCTCCATGGCTGGGAGTCGGAGGGACTTCTCGATGCAGCTGGACCTCGCCTTCCTCGTTGCAGCCTCTGCCATTGGCATCGGCAACCTCGGTGGCCGATGGAACCGCCTCCACGTCGTCGTCCTCGAAGATGAGGCCGCTGTCCTCGAAGGAGACCCTGGGGTAGCGCTCGAGGACCCAATCTCGGACCTCGGTAGCGCCCATTGTGTACCCCGGGGCGATGGCGCGCTTGATCTCCTCCCTGAAGTCCTCGGAGGACCGATACTTCTCGACCCCTCGGGCCTCGGCTTCCTGAATTCGGGCCTTCACCTGTGACTTCAGCTCCGAGAGCTTCCGATCGCACTCTCGACGCTCGAAGACTAGCTCTTTCTCCAAGTGCTCCACCTTCTCGAGGAGGATGGTGCGCTCGTTGTCCAGGGAGACCTTCTCCCTCTCAGCAACCTCAAGGTCTCGGCACATAACCTCGGCTCGAGCTGCCAGCTGACCCATCTGATTCTGAGCCTGCACGAAATACTGAAGGTCAGAATGCAAAAAAAAAAAAAAAAAAAAAACATAAGAAGGTAGGGGGACCGAAGCTTACCCCCGCCATGAAGATGCATGCGGATGTGATCATTGCCGCCGTCCCTTGCTTCTGGGCCTCGGTGGCATCTCGGGGAAGACTCCCCTTCATCACCAACTCTCTAGCGACCCGTTCGACGGCCAGCGTGTCGTCTTCCTTCACCGACCATTGGGGGACGAACCCCACCTCAGCCCTCGTCGTTGCAACCCTCGGGCCTCGGGAGACAGCGGCAGGGGAGGGGTCTTGAGCAGGCCCATCTCGGCTAGGAGCTGCAAGGGCCTGGATAGCCTCGGCACTCGACCCTTCTACTCTGGGCCTCTTCTTCGGGGTCTCGGAGGACGGTCCTTTCTTCTCCTTCCTCTTAGGCCTCGGCTGTTGTTTGGCGTCACGTGCCTTGGCCTCCTTGATCTGTGCCTGCCTCGTCGTGGCAGCTGCCTTAGCCTTGGCCCTAGTGACTTGCACTGCAAGAAGAAGAAAGGAATTAGCATGAAGAACCGACACTCGAAGGAAGCAGACGGGGGCTAGCCTAACTCACCCGGGCTAAGCCCGAACTTGAAGAGTATGGTGTCGGACTTGAGGCAGTCGGCCTCAACTGGAGAACAACCTTCTTACCGCCTCGCCATTGCCAACGACTCCGCATCTGCCCCGAATAGGGCAGGGGCAGAGTTCACATCCCTAAGGTCCGGGATATCCCAGACCGTGCCGAAGGGCACCCCCTCGGTCGACTTCACGAAGAAAAACTTTTCCTTCCATCCGTGGATGGAAGTCGGGTAACCCTTCAGGAGCCGAAGGTCCTTTCGGGGGTAAAAATAATACCAATCCATAAGCCCCTTGCAGGCTTGAAGAAGGAAACAGTTGATGAAGAGGGGAAGGGAGAGGGGCCTCTTGTGCCGTACGAAGAAGATGACGAAGCTTAACGCTTTTCGCCACCCGTTCGGCGTTAGCTGGGTCGGGCATACCCCATAGTGCCGAAACACTTTGGTAAAGAAGGGGTGGAGGGGCAGCCGAAGACCGGCCTTGAAGGCCTCCTTGTACAAGCACAGCTCCTCGGAGTTCCGATAGCTGGCTCGGTCAGAGGGTCTGGGCAGACGGAGCTCAAAAGCGTCCGAAACACTGAAGGAGGCCCTCAGCTCCTCCAGTTCTGGTTCGTCCATCGTAGAGACGATGTTGAGAGCCTCCACTTCTAGGGGCTCCTGGGTCTAGGCTCAGGCATCGAGCACCCTCTCCTTGAACCCCTCGCCGTTGGAGCCACCCTTGGACCCCGACGGTGAGGCCGCGGACAATGAGTCGCGGGAGGAGGGAGAGTCGGTGGAATCCAAGGACATCCCTCGGACTTCCCCAGGACTCCTATACCTACGTTTTGGCCTTGACCTCTCGCGGGACGATGGGCTATAGCCCGACGAGGAAGACATCACTTACTTGTGGGTGTTGCTAAACTAAGGGAAGATGAAGGCGAAGGCTCAAAGGGACACCGAGGCCGAAGGTGAGCTCTCTGAAGGGAAAAGAAAAATGCCCCACAAATGGCCCCCCACACTATATAGATGGGGGAAAGGCGGTATGACTTCCCGAGCATTAATGGCACCGCCACGTCAGGATACGAAGCCTCGAGGTTTGCGCCCAAACAGACCTAACAGAAGGCCTCCCCTCGGCTGGGAGTTCGGCCAAAGCTGAACAGACCTGACCGAGGGTCCCTCCTTCGGTTGGGAGTTCGGCTAAAGCCGAACAGACCTGACCGAGGGTCCCTCCTTCAGTGGGTAGTTCGGCCAAAGCCGAATGGACCTGACCGAGGGTACCTCCTTCGGTGGGGAGTTCGGCCAAAGCCGAACGGACCTGATCGAGGGTCCCTCCTTCGGATGGGAGTTCGGCCAAAGCCGAAAGGACCTGACCGAGGGTCCCTCCTTCGGTGAGGGGTTCGGCCAAAGCTGAACTTACCTGACCGAGGGTACCTCCTTCGATGGGGAGTTCGGCCAAAGCCGAACGGACCTGACCGAGGGTCCCTCCTTCGGATGGGAGTTTGGCCAAAGCCGAACGGACCTGACCGAGGGTCCCTCCTTCGGTGGGGAGTTCGGCCAAAACCGAACGGACCTGACCGAGGGTACCTCCTTCGGTGGGGAGTTCGGCCAAAGCCGAACGGACCTGACCGAGGGTCCATCCTTCGGTGGGGAGTTCGGCCAAAGCCGAACGGACCTGACCGAGGGTCCTCCTTCGGATGGGAGTTCGGCCAAAGCCGAACGGACCTGACCGAGGGTCCCTCCATCGGTGGGGAGTTCGGCCAAAATCGAACGGACCTGACCGAGGGTCCCACCTTTGGTTGGGAGTTCGGCCAAAGCCGAACGAACCTGACCGAGGGCCCCCCTCTCGGTAGGG
>NC_056564.1:34287364-34301545 GCF_013358625.1 Macadamia integrifolia | reverse complement strand
CATTTTTTCTCTCCATTATGTGGTCTCTTGACATTTTACTTAGAGATATGGATGAGGCCATCTGATCACATCACCAACAAATCCATTATTTAAATAGTTGGATGGAACTCAGAACATTGGGAAGGGCATTTCAGACTACATACAATGAAGAGAATAATATTAAGTTCATAGTGGTGAAGGTTATATGGGTGGATGAAAGCATTTTCCGATTCATGTTTATTTAGGATTTTTGGGTAAACTACTTTTGACCGAGATTTCTAATATTGAAATGTTTCACATTCTTACCCATCATAAACTCATGTCCCACACTCGCTAGAGATGTCATCAAAGTTCTAAATCAAGAAAATTGGCAACAAAATACTTGATTTCTTTTCAAAAATTTCATTTTCATAAGTGATGCAGTGGCGATGCAGACATGAAATTGGTCCCTTTTTTCTCTCCATTATGTGGTCTCTTGACATTATCCTTAGAGATATGAATGAGGCCATCAGACCACCTCACCAACAAATCCATTATTTAAATAGTTTGATGGAACTCAGAACATTGGGAAGGGCATTTCGGACTACATATAATGAAGAGAATAATATTGAGTTCATAGTGGTGAAGATTATATGGGTGGATGAAAACATTTTCCTATTCATGTTTATTTAGGATTTTTGGGTAAACTATTTTTGACCGAGACTTTTAATATTGAAATGTTTTTACATTCCTACCCATCATAAACTCATGTCCCACGCTTGCTAGAAATGTCATCAAAGTTCTAAATCAAGAAAATTGGCAACAAAATACTTGATTTCCTTTCATTTTCATAGGTGACGTAATGGCGATACATACATGCATCCTTCAAGCTAATGAAGTTAGTTTGGGCTAGGGGTGTCAATTCCAAGCCAACACTGGTAGGCCCGATCGAGCCCGACACATTTATGGCCCGACCTGGACCAGTCTTATTAATAAACGGGTTGGACCTAAAACATATTTATAAATAGGTAATACACGGTGCAAGGGGTAAGCCCGATGGGCCTCCTGATCGGCCCACCATGTTTATAAGCCCGAATCGGACCGACACATTCAGCTCAACCATTTATATAGGTATTTTTTTTTTTTTTTTTGGATAGAATAGTGAATATATTGTTATTTTTATCAATTATTGAGTGTCATTAAGTGTAATATCTTTTTAAAATTGTTTATAATTTGACCAAATAAATTAAATTAACTTAAATCTAAGAAAAGTAAAGACTGTTTAAGGCTTTGTTGGTATATTACCTCATTTAAGGCTCGATTATAGCTTGATTAAAGCCCACAACTTGATCGAGCTAGACACGACACCAACCGAGACCGATTCATTCCATAAATAGGTAGGTCATGGTTCGAGGACATAGGCCCGCAAGACCCGACATGACCGATTGACACTCTTAGTTTGGACCATCCAATTATCGAATCTGACAACAAAGTACTGATTTCTATTCTCATTGACGAACGCATCGATTTACTAATTTTGGTGATCCCTATTATCTAGGATATCACTTATTTGGCGTTGAGTTTAGAATCATGTACTTTTGATTTTACTCCAAGGGAGAGAAAAAATTTGGTTGACTTTTTCACTAGAATGGCCCATCCATGCTGTGTAGGATTGATTTGTTGGAAACAAGACTTTTCCAACCCAACCTGACATGCACAGTGGAATTTCGGATCGATTCAGGTCGTTCTCCATATCATTAAAACCAAACAAGTGTGATAACTAATTTGAAATAATGAGAACAATACTTACAAAGAGTCGCAAGTGAAATTCCTCCAGATAATGGTTCTTCCTCAGATCAACAATCCAAGTTTTGAATCCCAAGTGTACAGCCGGTGCAGTTTATGGAGCTTTCGAAACTTCACAAGTTTCAATTAACTATCTAATAGCCCTTCTCTTTTCTTCAATAGTGCAACTTCTAACTTACTTTTCTTCCTTGTGTAAGAATTAGAGTTCAACACCAATGTGAAGAGAAGAGAAGAAGAAATAAAAGTGGAGAGAGAGAGCCAAAAGAGGAGAAGGAGAATGGGATCCCAAAAGTTGGAATCCCATTTTACTCTTCTCCCTTTTATATAATGTCGGGCATTATATTATAATAAAAAATTTTAATTAAGAAACTTAAACTCTTTTAAGTTTTCTAAAACTTTAATTTCCCTTTTAAATCTCTTTTATTTTCATAAACTTGGTATATCCAATTTGACTCAAATACTTGCTTGCTAAGAAAAAGAAGAAGCAGAATCTAAGAGGGATAATACAAACAATTAAATAACTCATTAACTGCACAGTAATTATTTATCCATTCCCACAATTACTAACATCATCATTATGGAATATAGGGCATGTACATCAATATCATCATGACCCCATATCATAATAAATGTCAGTATAGGAGCGTGTGTGCACGCAAATCATATTTAATCATTTTTAATCACCATTAGAAATATAAAATCAGTTCTTAAATGATATAGAGCTTTGATTCAATACAATTATGCATAAACGCTATTTCTCTTGATGTTCCCCTAAAAGGGGAGTGGAAACCTTGTTGATTAGTTTTTCACTCATGTACATTTTTACTCACACCTGATATACAGGCCTAGGACCATTTGGACTTTGGTCATTGATACATCAAAGTGTGTGTGCAAACACCGCAGTGTCAATGTACATACTAAATAAACTATCTCAGATTAAAGGTAAGGTGACGTGTTAATTCCCATAAACACTTCCGGTGGTAACACATGAGATAATATGCCACAAAAAGATTCTTTCTCAACACATACACATATGTGTGCTCACATAAGTACACTGACATCTCTATGTCTAGTAGTACAACATGTGACAACCATTTATGACAAAGATGCCCAACCCAAACCCTAGTTGTGACTTCCATTTATAAACCTATTAATGGACATATTGCTCATTTATAATTCATGTAACAAACTAATAATACTTTATTAAACCGAACTGGCTCAAATTACAAATGAACGGGGTTTGATAGACACAATATCCAACATGATTGGCCAATTTTCACTTCATGTCTTCTCAAAACTTGTAATTCAAAATCGAAGTGTACAACATATTCTTATGATTAAGATTTTATTTACCGAAAAAAAATCAAGAAAATTGTAAGTCTACAATAGAGTTTTTCCTGGTCGGTGATATTACCTTACATTTCATATTAAAATTTCAACTTGAGATTGCCAGGGAAATGACTAACGTTATTAAATGCAAAATTATTTAAATGTATTTATGATTTCTATTTGACGCTTTTGCCAGAATAAAGGTATGTAAGTGATTCTTACAGTTAATGTTTATATGTGAAAAAGGAAATGCGAAGAACATGGCCATGATACATTAAACAATTAATATTTCGAAGTGGACACACAATCCAACTGCACCAAGTAAGGCAATTTTCATATATATATATATATATATATATATTTCAAAAGTAATTCACACCACAATTTCCTACTTTCTACTAGTTCTGGGAATCTTCTTTCTCTATGATGTCAGTAAAAAGATCGATGATTTTGTCTGGACAGTAAATTTTAGCCTTTTTTTTTTTTTTTTTTAACAGTTTAGACACAAATTAAGCGGTTAAGTTTCATTAAAATTTGATAACATCTGATTTGGACCATGTAGCTGAAACTATTGGATTTGTTAACTCCAGTCCAATTATGCTATTGAGATGCCATCTGGGTTAAAGTCCATTCTCCCATTCCACTTTATTCGTATTAGGATTGTAATAGGGTAAAGTTGGGTTGGGCCAGGCTTTTTAAAACCACAATCCAATCCTGAGTCCCTTAGTTGGGCTTAGGCCTGACTCGATCTTGGCTTGGGGCCTGAAAAATCCAACGTTCACCCACACTCAAAGTTCACCCACACCAATATAGGGTCAAACTTGCATCCCAAATTTAGTCCCTTGTTTTTTCAACAGTCCAAAATCTTTTGAAGGACTGTTTTTTTAAGCATCATTTTTGCTTCAATACCTTTTTTTTTTTACATTAGTGAATACAATATAATAAGAGGTTTATTCTAGTCAAGGAAATACATTGAAATTTGTAGTCATTAACAATGAAAAATCTTCACTTGTGACAAAGACACTTTTTCAAGTATCAAATATAGTTTAGTTGCCACATGGACTATTGATTTAGGACAAAGTCTTTCTTTATTGGTGTCTGAAGGATGGGATGGTCGAGATGTGACCCCTTATCACTCTCTGCTTCTCTCTCCCCCTATCGTACATGTCACGACGAATGAATTCCTATTCACCGTGGCGTTAGAAAAACTCGATCCATTAATTTAATCATTCAAACAACTGGATTGTTGCAAAGTAACAATATACTCAAGATGGTATGGCACTACTTAGTTGAGTGCATGTTCGAGTCTCGGTCCGTGGATCAACTCTTTTGAAGTGCATCTTATTCTCTTAGATGCTGACATGCACCACTAGTTGTTATGTGCTTTCCAAGAAGTGTGGCCCAATTGACTCTCTTGTGAGTCTTCTCTTTGCCTCTTTGTGGGGGCCTTGTGACCCCTTGTGACACCCTTGCACAAAAAAAAAAAAAAGAAGTACAACCGTAGCCAACCTCAACTATATAGTCTACCATGTATTGGATCTTCTTCTTTATATTTTAAGGTGCCTTCTTCCCCCTTCCCCCATGCATAATTCTCATTTAAACGGCTAAGCGTATTTAGCATGAAACTTGAACATAAGTAGAGGATAAATGAACTTTAAGACCCAACTAAACAAGAATATCATTTGGGACAAAAACCATTCTATCATTGGTAAACACAAATTGGAAAGACATGGGTTAATCAATTAATGAATTTTATGAAAAGATAAAAAAGAAACCAAGGAAGTACGACTTACAGTGGATTAAGAAAGACTACTTAAAATTGAATGGTTCTGATACTATAAGAAAATGATTGATGATTTCTCATGTCATAATTAGTGTGGAAGAACTTTTATTTATGATGTGCTCATTTTGGTACCATATACATTTTGGTTGGAGTAAAAGAAGGATTTCAAACTTCAATAAAAGTGATATTGGAGAAAGTTTATCTTCAAAATGAGTAGAGAAAATCCCACCATTTGAATGCTAAAATGACCTCCCCCTTGTATATGAATGTTTGAAGTGCCCTTGACACTATTCCAGAGTCTCATCTAAGCGTTAAAATCCATGGTTTAAGAGATGCACATGGTTTGAGGTATTGGTATCGGATCGCCCATATTTGGTGACATGTATCAGTATCACTAGTCACCGATCTTGATACCAAGCTTATATCAATAAAATGGAGATATAAATGTCCTCCAATAACAAAATACTTTAGAAAAAATATTACAAATCTTCTCCAAACTCCTACTTCCAATGTTTAGTAAAATGGAAAGAGAAAGGAAGCACTTGCATTGCATCGATATGAATTAGGGGTGCAAGTTTTGCATTGTTGGCCTTAGACCACTCTGAGCCTGAACAACGCTTGCGCTGAGATACCATGGCCCTAAGGGTGGGTCAAGTTTGGGAATCTATAGCCTTAGAGTCAGGGTTGGCCTTGCCCTTGCATCTCTCTTCCCCCTGCCCGGCCCTACCCTAAAGGCAGATCAAGGTTTATTTTTTGTTCTCTATGGTCAGGGTCAATCAGGGTGAGCCCGGCAAGACCCTGAAGGCAGATCAAGATTGTATTTTTCGGTCCCTGAGTCAGAGTCAGGCTAATCTTGGGCCTAGCTAATGGGACTTAAGTGTTGGGCTGGGGCTTTGAAAAGCTTAACCCAACCCAATCTTGTTGCAACCCTAGATGGAATAATGTATGAAAATAGAATGATAAAAAAATACAAAGGAAAATTATGATAAATGAAAAGGCTATGATTAAATTAGACATGCAACTAATACCCTACTGTCCAATGACAATTCTTACAAATCAACATTCTGTTGTTCTATGTTGCACAACTAGGTGGATTGTATGGGAGTAAGGGTGTTAATTGGTTTGGTTTCGGATTATATATTGTATTTTAGTTCGATTCATATTTATTTGGCTGAAATCAAAATCGTACCATTTACTAAACGGTTGCACTCTGAAGCCACAACCGTTTAGTAAATGATTTTGGTTCTACGGTTTTTAAATGGTGTTGGTTTTACCGTTTTAAACAATTTTGATCGCGGTTTATTTTATACGGTTTCTAAACTGTTAGCAATTGATTTGCTAGTTTATTCGCGTGGTCACTAAAATTTGCTTTTGTTGATAAACACTTCAGTATTATATCAAATTAAATGAGGCATTGAACAAGCAAGGATTTAACTACATAACTACATAATAGGAGTAAATTGTTGAATAGACTCTTGGACAACTTATGTGGTCCTTAATTCTTCCCTAAATTAAACCATTATGTTTTATTAAAACAACCAATATGGGTTAATCGGATTGGTTTTGATGGTTTAAATGGTTTGGTTTTTATGATGTTAATTTGGTTTGAAACTAACGGGTTAAACGGTTAAAACCGACCCAACCCATTGAACTAATCGACCTTAAACTTAAAACTTTACTCTACGATTTTACGATTTCAATGTAAACAATTCGGTTCAATTTCAATAAACGATTTGAGTTTCAAATTCATATCCCGCCCTACCTACTCGAGCTGTGTAGAAACAAATGTGAACAACTCAGAGTCATTATATTCATAACAAAAACAGTTTGTGATGATCGGAATCCATAATAATATTTTATGGATTCCAGGTGATAGATAGTATATAATTTATGTCATTGGTCACAGTTATTAATAATATTTTATATTTTATGAGACAAAATTTGTTGTCTGGGAGTGGCCCATGTGCCAGTTAGCATACCTTATGTCTAGCTAAGAGAGCATTTTCAGACACAAAACACTTGCCCATATTTTATCAAGATTGGACCCTGAACGCCTCAAAGTTTGAAGCCCTTTTTAAGGACATCAATCTTCCAAGACCGGACCCAACCGGGGCCCCCAAATAAGAACTACTATTTTATTCGGCCAACTTCATCACCAACCCACCATTGTTATGATTTGATTCCATCTTGCATTGTCCAATGAGGAAAAGTTTACTACTTTAGCTTTTACAAGGGCCATTTCTAGAGAAACCAAATTTATGGTAATGAAAGCCTTTAAAGGACTTAAACCCCCTATTTCTAAAGCAGTACAAACAGAGCCAAACTTATTTTCCGGGGGGGAGGGGGGGGGTTTTAGTAGCATCTATTATTATTATTATTATTATTTTAGCTAATGATGGGGGTATCTAGGTCTTCAGCTTAGTTAGTTCCGTAGGCCCATGTTGATCCCATAACCTCATGGACCGAGTCATATCGAGGTTGAATGAGAACTATTCAACTTTCACTGAAAACAGTGAAGAGCACTAAACACTCCCGTGTGAGTGGCCCAAGGTATGTCTAGTGGAAATCGAACTTAAGACGTCCGAGTTTATAGCTCGTACTAAGTTCGTTGCTCACCAATTGCACTACCCTTTGGGTTATCTATTGGCACTCTCTATGCATGTCTAACAAATATAGATGTGAATATAGAACATTTTTTTTTTTTTTTTTGGGTAAAGAACATAGAACATGTACTTTGAAGGACAAACTTCACCTTCATCAATGGCTGAATAATGGAATGGTCTAGATGTGACCCACTTTTCTCTCATATATCACCCCCCCTATTGTCTATGGCCTTAGGAAAATTCGGTTCTACTTTGGATCCATAAAAGTCTGTAGGGAAAAGTTTTCTTTGACTACTTGGTGAAGGAGTATATATTCAGCCACTTTTATTATGAACAGCTAGATAAACATCAATTTAGTTGTACTTTTAGTAATATAATGTACAAGTTACAGATGGAATTTGAACTTGCATTCTCCTCCCATAAGCAATTTCTGATTTTTTTTTTCTCTTTGACCTCCAATAGTTGTTATTTCAAGCTAAAATTTGATCAATGAGATCAAACATCACAAAAGTATTGTTACATTGACATTTTGCCTCAAATGAACGAACTGGCTGAGTTTATCTATTGAGGATATCCATTGGCATTGAATGAGTTTGGAATTTGGAGATCTTAAAATCTCATAGACTTTTTAGGGTTATAAAATATTTAAGAACTCAGAATTGTATGATTTTTTCTTTTTATTAACCAAGGTGTTCGAGTCAACTTACGCATCTTGACTAATTCTCGAGGAGATTAGCATAGCAACCTTTGTTTTTTTTTGCATGAGATTGCTCTCCATCTGATCCGTTATAATTCACCCGAAATCAAGAAAAAAGAGAAGCAAATATTTCCATAGATATGTAATTAAAAAAAAAATTATTCTAAAGATTTATACATCTTGTTACAAAGAACATGTTTTCATTGATATATTTTTTTAATTCTTTTATAGACCTGAAAAAAAAAAAATTAAATAGTATTCATCATGGCCAATTTTAAAATACATTCTCTTAGGAAATTTTCTTATATTGCCTTAAAAATCTCAATAATTTCATGTAACCCTAAAAAATGAAGGAAAATTATCTTGTAACACGCCTGTTTTTAAACCTTATATAAGATACCACCCTAAAGTGTCAAAAATATCAACCATACCCTTAAAGCCTAACACCATTAATTTTGAAGTGGAAAAGACCCTTTTAACCTTGTTAAGCATAACACCTCTCTTTACTTGTAATTGTTGTAGCTCTAAGAAAATGCTGTCTTAATGGTTTCCTTTTTTGTTTTTTCCCTCTGGTAGTAATGTTAATGGTGTTCGTCAGTGAACCCTTATCAGGCCCCATCACCACCATTCCCTCCGCCCCAACCGCCACCATCCATGGCTACTTCTTCCTTCTCTCCACAAAACCTAACCCCATCTCCAACCACAACCACCGCCGTTACTACCCCCAACATCACCACTGTGACCGCCTCCGCCACCCGTTCCAACTCATATAATGAACGGAGACCTCAAGGCCTCCCATTGGCAAGAAGTCGTCTACGCCGTCGGTCGCCGCTGCAACGTTTCCCATTAATTAACAGACAGAGCTGCAACTATCATTCAAATAAGCTGAGAAATTCCCAGTAAACCTGTCCAAATCATAGCCGACGATCGAAGTTCACCCTTCGATTCTTCAAAACTGGAAAGATCCACATCCAATGAGCACTGAATATAAGACCCTTCTAGCTAGTGCCATTAATCTTAGTATCAGAACCGTTTCTTATTCGATTTATTTCCCAAAAACTGATCCATCTCTCTTCATCTTCTCATTTCTTTAATCTTTACCCATCGATCTCGGTAAATTACTTATTCCAAAACTGCATCGACGCATTTCGATCAAATCACCGCCCAATTCTAGTCGCCAGTTGCGTTCTTATCAAATATCAGTCCCCGGCGTCCGGCCATCGATTTGATTGGGAGCAATTCTCTAATAGGGTTGTTTTATTGCACTGTAGTTCCAAAATGTAAAAACATGACAAGATATTTCATATTGTATTTACAGAATGTTCCAGAATTATTTTTTCCTTCTATATCATTGGATGAATTTTCTGCAATGAACAATGGGTTGCTTGTAGACCCACATGATAACAAGCCATAGCTGATGCACTGCTTAAGCTAGTTTTAGAAAAGAATCTATGGCACGAATGCAGAAAGAATGGATGGAAGAATATAAACCTATTCTCCTGGCCGGAACACTGCAGCACATATTTGACGAGGGTGGCACCATCTGGGTGTGCCTCGATCTAGTGGAAACTTATCAAACTAATATCTGAATGAATCAAATTGGAAAACTGATTAGGGCTATGTCGAGATAAAGTTCGTTACAGTAATCAAATCGGAAACTCTCATCTTAGGTGTATCTGTTATGGAAATGGCGTTCTTGATTGATCTTCGGTGTTGACGTCGTTGGAGCTCTATCTAATGGCTAAATGCAATCCTTAAGTGATCTTCATTGTCAGAGGAGGAGATTGGTTGGAATTTTCTTCAATGTTGGGTCGCCTGAGTTGGAAAAGAACCCCTAAACATTCAATCCTATGTTGGGTCACATGAACTGGGGATTTTACATCACAAGGGTAAAATAGTCAGTCTACCCTTGAGGAAGGATAAACTTGTCATTTAAAAAATATCAACGGTGCCACATCATCACTTGACGCTCAAGAGCTAATGGAATGGATTTAAGAGACATTATTTTTTCAAAACAGGGTATGCACTAGGTATTTTTGACACTTTAGGGTGGCATCTCATATAAGGTTTAAAAACAGGGTGGTACAAGATAATTTTTTTGGAAATAATATTAATCACACCCCTAATTTGTAACATCGTTAATTAAAAAGGTAAAATGAACTTTTTACCCTTCTAATTAACTTCTTAAGGAACTCATTTTTAGCCATTCGAAACCTTTGCATACTCCCACCATCAGCTCTCCATTTTTACAATGAAAGTGTGAAATAAAAATCTTACACTGCGAGAAGTCTCTGGCTTTGAGGGTTTTGTGAAGGAAACCAGATCGGAGCTGAAAACCCTAGATCGAATTGAAACAATTTCATCTCTTCAAATTAGTTTTTTCTCTTCCCCCACCCCAGTGAACGGTGAAATTGGGAGGTTCTTTTTTATTGGATTTAAGATTCAGGTTTTGGTGTAGCACCCATATCCTATCGGTGCCCAGATGAGGAGATATTGAGATTGCAATGCTAGGTTATGGGCAGAGTTGGAAAGCAAGCACTGGTGCCCAATGAGGCGATGTGAGTAGAGGTTGAGGTTGCAGCTCCGTGTTTTGGGCAGAATTAGGACATTTTGCTTCATACCGAGCAAGCATCTCTCTGTGTTCTGAAAGTCATTGGAAAAATTTTCAAAGAAATTACAAGCTTCGATTAAAAATCAGTTTAACATTTTAGCCCCAACTGTGTAAGAGCAAAGGAACCCATATGATCTGATGAGATCAGGTTGAATAATTTTCGCTTATTAGGATATTTGGGGATTCAGGTTCATCTCATGCATATCATGAATATTTTCTCCTCTTTTTCTTTGTTCATTTCTTTATGAATCTATATCAAACAGAAAAGGTCTGAAATCGAATCCTTCTACCGCTACCCACGATCTTGCCATTCGAGCCACTGCAACCGAAGTTGAAGACGCTGTCGTTGCCTTCCATGCAAGTATTGCCAAAAAACCTTCTTCTCCTCCAGTGGAACTCAACGATGGTGCTGCGGTCCTTGCCAAGATTGAAGTTGGGTGAAAGGAAACCCCTTCACCCACTACTTTACTAATTAAGGTCAGGGGTATAAGGGTAAGTTTACATACCCATCAAGGTAGTTTAGTCATTTAGATAATATGAGATTGCTGACATCATCACTTAACGATCCAATTCTAACAGAATGGATTTATTAGAAATTTTATGATAAAAGTGAGGGATATACGAGCTCTTATTTCATTTTTGGGGTTAAATAAAATTATTGAGATTTTTAGGGGTGGCACAAAAAATTTTCCCTTAACTCTTTAACCATGATCTTTTGCAAGGGTATAATCGGTTTGTTTTGGTCATTCGATTCAGTTCAATATACAAAAATGCATAAATCAAAATTAACCAAATTGAGAAAAGAAATACATTTCAAATTACTCGATTTCTGATTTAGTCTCATATTAAGATTTTTTTTTTATTCAAAGGAAAAAAACTAAAGAATAAGATAATTACAGCATATCCGAGATAGTTAGAGATTGTTTGTTGATCCTAGCCTTTCGAGCCAGATCCTTGACCTTAGTTACATACATACTACAGTTAGTTAGACAAAATTTTGGCTAGTGATTGCTTTGACTTAGGTCTACATATATAGGGATAGCTACCCACTGGCCAATAGTCATTAGTTTTTTTCCTTCTATAATACTACTAATAGCTTCTTCATCTCTCCAAATCAAATCCACTGTCCACCCCTCCGTCCTTGCTCACGGGAGACCAGATAATAGCCCTCGTGCTGCGGCTTCACCACTTTTTCTTGTCCACATATAGTTAAACTGACATAAGATAATTTTGTTATTACAAAGGAAATAGAAGGCCCACCCTACTATGTTCCCTTCTATAGAACAAGAAACTACAAGAATGATGCTATCATTTTGGTAGGGCAGGGTAGATATTTGACGTGAGGATTGGCTAAATGTGTAATACCCTACTTCTTAAACCCGGTCTGATTACACGGTTGACCTGGTTTAACCATGCAGGACCCGAACCGGAAAGAGTTAAGGCGGGTTCCTTATGGACCATGATGGCAAGGGTGACCTTAAACATAGGCTGGCCAGACAAGTCTGAGCCAGTGTCAGAGGAGACGAGTGTACCCAAGCCGTGTACATGCACATATCATAAGGCTATGTACGGATAAAGCAGGTATGTAGCCGTATCTTAAAAGCGCATACGTATATTATATCTTATGCCGAGAGTGAGATTCGTGCCGAGAGACGAATTCCATCAAAATCTCACTTGTTGGCCAATTTTCGGCCCTCAGGTGGGCGCATCCGCCCACCTGAGTGACCCACCCATGGGGTTACTTAGTTATTTTAGAGAGTATAAATAGCATTTATGGGTTTTCCATTTTTCTCATTTATGACACTCGGGCGTTTGGTGAGAAGAGTAAAGAGGAGAGAGAAAAGAAGGGAAAGAAGAGGAAAAGAGAAGGAAGAGGAAGAAGAGACGGATTTCAGTGGCACCGAGGTTTGATCTTTCCATTCCGACGTCGGAAGAGTGATCTCTAATACGAGATCTACGTTTAAAGGTGAGCAAAGGCTAGGTTCTTTAAACTTTCACCATACCCAAGTAAAACCCTTGATTTGGGTAGAGTTTCTTGAAGTCTTGTAAATCCCCCTTGAGATGATGAATCTAAGGTTTAATAGATGATCTATGTGTTGATTTTGAAGGATTTGAAGAAGTGTTTAGAAAGTTGGCAAAAGCATTGGTGATCGAAGTGATTTTGGGGTTTTGAAGGAGTTCCTAAGCAAAGAAGGTAAGATGGCTCTCCATTCCTTAAATCTAACCTAGATCTAGGTTAGAACCATCTTATGAGACCTTGAATGTGTGGAGAATGGGTTGGGAAGAGCCCCATTTGATTCCCCAAAGGTTGGGAAAGGTTTCAGGCGAAAATGGCATTTTTCCACCAAGACCGATGGGCCAAGACCGGTGGGCCAAATGGCCCACCTAAGGGCACCCGCCTGAGAGGGCAGACCCTCGGGGCCAACCTGCCCGTCGGTCTTAGCAGGACCCTCGGGCCCAACCGGTGGGCCGAACCGACAGGCCGGCTTGCCCGCCGGTCATGACCGGTGGGTCTGACTGGTGGGTCATGACAGGTGGGCTATCCGACCCACTTGAGAGGCTCCCAATGTGATTTTTACGTCCGAACGGACCCAAAACGGACGTGCGACTTTCTTTTAGGATTCTAACATGATTTTG
This sequence comes from Macadamia integrifolia, assembly GCF_013358625.1. Classification (NCBI taxonomy): domain Eukaryota; kingdom Viridiplantae; phylum Streptophyta; class Magnoliopsida; order Proteales; family Proteaceae; genus Macadamia; species Macadamia integrifolia. The sequence continues at coordinate 34,288,121 of NC_056564.1, read as the reverse complement.
TCATTGGATCGTGTTAATTTTGATCCCAAAATGGTGAAATGCTAACCCCATTCGCTTATGTTAGGTTCACCAAAACGTACGCTTCTCTCATCGGATCTCACCCGTACTGAGCGTGAGTCCTTGTACACTACAGGTAAGTGGGGAGAGGACGTTTGGCCTTATTTTAAGGTTTGTTGTGCATCGTTCCATTGTATCTAGATTAGCCATGTCATCATGCAAATTATATGTAGCTTAGCCATCCTCACATTATCTTATGCCATGTGTGTTGTGATTATTTTCTCGATGTTAAATGATGATGTACTTATGTGATGAATGTCGACATCATTGTGCATAATGAATTAATAGACTAGATGCCGTAGTCGGCTTGAAAATGAGTGCATTGGTGGCCCGTGGAATGGGACGCAGAGGCACTATGCAATCGTACTATGTCATATAGGAGCATGCAGTGTAAGATTATCATCTTCCCGTGCTATGACCCTTCCCAACAGGGGTTGAGGTGTTGGGTTACCATTTGGGGGGAAGCAGTGGTCGCGGTTGTCGGGTCACTGTGGCGGTTAAACATACGCCCGACTGGTCATTAGGACAGTCGACAACCCCGGTGGTATATTCAAGAGGGCCAATCGTACTGTTTTTAAATTGCTGGAGTCAGCACCTTTAATTTCTATCATTTACTTTATTTTGAGAGCCGGTGGTCGGTATGTTTTACTTTTCCGAGTACTCACGGTGGGCCTTCTCCGATAGCCCTATGGGCGTATCG
>NC_056564.1:34253770-34287344 GCF_013358625.1 Macadamia integrifolia | reverse complement strand
AAATCTCAGTGTTGCCTTCTTGATAAGAGAACTTTCAATCTATCACCTGTATGAAATATTCCTAATACCTGAAACAAAGATTATTGGAAAAATTGGTGCGTTGAGTCGTGTCACTTGACACTGTCCTTAAAACCGTAGATGCCCCCTATGGTGCAACCGAGAATATTACAAATCGGCCTCCAAGATAAAACAACCCGATGGCTCCCCCAATAATCGTGCACTCGACTATTGGACCCCACTCGACTATTGGACCCCTTCGAAGGCTATAGGGTTGTGCTCAAACTAGAATACAAAACACTCACACAATGGACATGTTAAAATCCAACAAAACCCAAGAGAAGCAAAATTAAGAATACACTTGAATAACTCAAATGACTTGTTCCGTGTTTTACAAATGCTAAATCTCCCTCTATTTATAAGACAAGTGAGATGAGGAGTAAAGGAGAAGGAATTAAATTGAGACATGAATGAGAGATTATACATCTCCCAAAACTGAAGAATTGATGCCTCACGAAGCTTCTATGTAGAGACATAAAGTGTTTCAAAAACTTAAAAGAGAAAATGCCTTAAGGAGCTTCAAAGGATAAATTACGTATTAGCAACTGTAGTATCTAATAACCATTTTATAGAGAGACTTAAAGAATCTCCAAAACTGAAGGAACAAGTGTTTTGAATCTTAATTTGTGTTTTAAAACTTGCATTAAAAACCAACAATTCCCCCACAAGATTCAAAATACTGATAAAAATATAAATACAAAAAAAAAAAAAGTTTAGTCTGAGCACATTAGAATGGTAGGATACATCGTTATAGATATCTTTCGAACTTGAATCTACACTAGGTCTGATAAGCCACGTTACAGAGTATAGGTGAAGTCAAACTTCTTGAACCTTTCCTCATTGGTGTAGTCGACTAACTTACCATCTATATCCTACCATCTGACGTCATAGTCACTCTTTTATATATTGTGGATAATTTTGGCCTTTGTCCCCATCTTGGAATCATGAATGTTTAAAGAATCTGTCCGTAAAATTCTCATCGGAGGTGGCCTCATCCCCTCCATCCACTTAGGTCAGCCCACAGTATGCATCATAGTTAACATACCCCCATCTAACATGAGCCTTGGCCGATTAAGAGTTTTATAAACTCATCCTCCTTGTCATTATGGTGAGTATTATCTTCCACATCTAATCCGGAATAGGCATATGATAGTACTAATCAAGTTGTCCAATGATTTCGTTTTGACCATTTGAACCTAATTCCAGGGATCTCCTATCACATAGGTTGGGTGTCCATCACTTTGACTTATGACATGGGCCTCAAGCCTATTTCTTTAGATGTCTCATGAATAACCTTGGTGGATTGAGGCTTTGTAAGCATGTCTGCTACATTCCTCTCTGACTTTACAAAGTCGATAGCAATCGTATCATTATTTATATATTCCCTCACCAAGTTGTGTCTAAGGCGTATATGCCTTTTCTTACCATTATACACTTTGCTTTTAGCCTTTGCAATGACTGCCTGACTGTCACAATGTAGATATAAAGAAGGCACAGGCTTAGGCCATAATGGTATATCTGTTACTAGATTCCTTAGCCATTCAGCTTCAGATCCAGCATTTTTCAAAGCTATAAATTCAGCTTCCATGGTGGAACTTGTACCACATGTTTGTTTAGCCGATTTCTATGAAATCGCTCCACCACCTAAAGTGAACACATAACCACTAGTAACCAATGTTTCATTTGAATCAGATATCCAATTAGCATCACAATATCCTTCAAGCACGACAGGGTTACCACAAAAATGTAAATCATAATTCATAGTACCCTTTAAATAACTTAACAACCTTTCTAAGGCATCCCAATGTTCCATTCCTGGATTCTTGGTATGTTAGCTTAATTTTCCAACAACAAGAGCTATATCAGGTCTTGTGCAATTCATTAGATAAGAGACAGAACCAATAATTTGGGAATATGTTTTTTGTGAAACTGGTTCTCCCTTATTTCTTTGTATATGACTTCCAACAACTAAAGGTGTTTTCATGATTTTGCTATCAAAATAGCCATATTTCTTTAGTAGGTTTTCCACATAATGGGCTTGAGATAAAATTATTTTACCTTCTTTTCTAATAATCTTGATTCCTAAAATCACATCAGCCTCTCCCATATCTTTAGTATCAAAATGGGACTTTAGAAAGGCCTTAGTAGATTTCAGTAAATCAAGACTAGTGCCCATAGTTAACATATCATCAACATACAAAACAATAAAAACACCTTTGTTGTTATGGAACTTACTATAAACACACCTATCAGAATCATTTACTTGAAAATCATTTGAAATTAAAATGTTATCAAATTTTTCATATCATTGTTTAGGTGCTTGTTTTAAATCATATAATGATCGCACAAGTTTGCAGACTTTATGCTCTTGTCCAGGAATGACACATCCTTCAGGTTGTTTGATATAGATTTCTTCCTCTAAATCTCCATTTAGAAATGCCGTCTTTACATCCATTTGATGTATGATAAGCGTATAGATTGATGCAATAGCAATCAATAATCTTATGGTTGCAATTCTAGTAACTGGAGAAAAAGTATCAAAGAAATTTATATTCTTCTTTTGCTTGAAACCTTTGACCATTAATCTGGTCTTAAACTTATCAAGTGTACCATTAGGCTTTAGTTTCTTTTTAAATATCCACTTGGTATCTAGAACCTTAGTTCCAAGTGGAAGATCAACTAATTCCCAAGTGTGGTTAGCAATTATAGAGTCTAACTCGCTCTTGATTGCTTCTTTCCAGAATATAGCATCAGGAGATGTAATGGCATGTTGGTATGTAATAGGATCATCATCGACAAAATATGTAAACATACCATCACCTAAATTAGGTTATCTCCTTTGCCTTTTACTCCTTCTAAGTTGATTTTCACTACTAGGTTCAACAAGACTTGGTATTAAAAAGTCTATAATTGCTCAACACTTTGTAAATTTTTTTCTTAAAGGAAATATATGCTCAAAGAAATCAGCATCTCTAGATTCAATGATGGTATTTGCTTCAAAAATGCCATCTGTAGATTTAATCACCATGAATCTATATGCCGCATTATGTTGAGCATAGCCAATAAAGACATAGTCACAAGTTTTAGGTCCTAACTTCTTTCTCTTGAGTTCAGGTAATCCAACTTTGCATAAACAACCCCAAACTTTTAGATATTTAAGGTTAGGTTTCCTACCATGCCATAACTCAAATGGTATAGAGCCAGTTTTCTTATGGGGTATTCTATTGAAGACATAACAAGCTGATAATATGGCTTCCCCCCACAAATTCAGGGGTAATCCTAAACTTATAAGCATAGAGTTCATCATCTTTTTTAGAGATCTTTTTTTCATTTCGGCAACTCCATTTGATTGTGGTTGATATAGGGCCGTTGTCTCATGAATGATCCCATTATCTTCATAAAATTTTGATAGATATTGGGTATCATATTCTATCCCTCTATCAGTTCTAAGTCTTTTTATTTTTCTTTCCAATTGATTTTCAACCTCAGCTTTATAGGTTAAGAATGCTTGTTCAACTTCATCTTTAGTCCGAAGAAGGTATACCTTAGTATACCTAGAACAATCATCTATAAAGGTTACAAAGTATCTCTTACCACCTCTTGACTCATGTGATTTGAAGTCACCTAAATCACTGTGAACTAATTCTAATAGCTCGCTTTTTCTTTCTACAGAAGCATGAGGCTTCTTAGTGAATTTTGCCTCAACACAAATGGGACATTTAAATGATGGAGGTTTTGGGTTACCATCTATCAGACCTAGTTTGCATAACTTCTTTATGTATGATGTATTGCAATGTCTTAATCTACCATGCCAGACATCATATGAATCAACCAAGTAAACAGAACTACCAACTTCCTCATTAATAACATTGGCAACATTCAATACAAATAACCCACCTGAGTTATACCCTTTACCGACAAATATATTGTTTTTGGAGACAATAGCTTTATCTGCCTCAAATGATGACTTAAACCCTGCCTTGATGAGAAGAGCACCAGATACAAGATTCCGTCAAATGTTGGGCACATGCAACACATCCTTGAGAACAAGGGTTTTTCCTGAAGTTAACTTCAATTGAACTTGCCCCTTGCCATAGACCTGAGATGACTGGGAATTTCCTATATACACTTATTCACTTGATCCAACCATTGAATAGTTGAAAAAGCCATTCTAATCCCCACAGATGTGCTTGGTAGCACCTGTGTCTATGATCCATTCTTTTGGTTTTTCAACCAAGTTTACCTCGGTCACCATGACAGTGAAGACATCAGCCTCAGTGAGGTTGACCTTAGTTTTGTTCTTCCCTTTTCGGAATTCTTTCTTGTGGTGCCTGGGTTTGCCACATACGAAACAATTTCCCTTCTTTTTCTTGAAGGAAGTCCACTTCTTGGTCTTTAGACCTTTCTTAAATTGTTCATGTTTTTCCGACTCAACCAAATTCACTTTAGATTGAAATTCTTTAGCCTTTTTGGTTTTGTCCTTTTCCTGGTTCTTCTCTTCAATTTTAATCTGGACTAAGATTTGATCCAAAGTCTAGTCCTTCCTTTTGTGCTTCATATTCATTTTGAAGTCACTCCAGGATGATGGTAATTTCTCTAATAGAGAACCAACAATAAATTCCTCTGGCAATACCATCCCTTCTTTGGCCAATTTTGCCACTAGGACTTGGAATTCATCAACTTAGGCAGATATGTTCTTGTCATCCTTTATCACAAATTCTAAATAATTTGCAACAATATATTTTTTGTTTCCAGCATCCTCTAGGGTATACTTTTTATCCAATACAGTCCAAATCGACTGAGCCAAATCATAGGATGCATAGACATGGTAAAGTTCATTGGATAAAGAATTCAGAAGGCGGTTTTTGCACTGATAATCCGCTTAGATCCATGCTTGCCTATGAGCTTTGATGATAGGATCATCACTATCAGCAGGTAAGGGTGAGGTCAGAGCAAATGCCACATTTAATTGTTCTAGGGCAAACAACAATCTCTGTTTCCACCTCTTGTAATTTGAACCATCAAATGGTTCAACTTTGTCAAGGTCAGAAATGATCCTCAGGTTCTCCATTGCTGACACAATATTATTAGCCATATCAAATATTTGATCTCTCAATAAACTGGTTCTATGGTCTTAAGAATTATAGGGAAGGTTGTGTCATATTATTGAGAGAGCAAACTTCAGCGTTGCCTTCTTGATAAGAGAACTTTCAATCTATCACTTGTATGAAATATTCCTGATACCTGAAACAAAGATTGTTAGAAAAATTGGTGGGCTGAGTCGTGTCACTTGACATTGTCCTTAAGACCGTAGATGTCCCCTATGGTGCAACCGGGAATATTACAAATTGGCCTCCAAGATAAAACAGCCCGATGGCTCCCCCAGTAATCGTGCACTCGCCTATTAGACCCCTTCGAATGCTATAGGGCTGTGCTCAAACTAGAAAACAAAACACTCACACAATGGATATGTTAAAATCCAACAAAACCCAAGAGAAGCAAAATTAAGAACACACTTGAATAACTCATATGACTTGTTCTGTGTTTTACAAATGCTAAATCTCCCTCTATTTATAAGACAAATGAGATGAGGAGTAAAGGAGAAGGAATTAAATTGAGACTTGAATGAGAGATTATACATCTCCCAAAACTAAAGAATTGATGCCTCATGAAGCTTCTGTGTAGAGACATAACGTGCCTCAAAAACTTAAAAGAAAAAATGACTTAAGGAGCTTCAAAGGATAAATTACGTATTAGCAACTATAGTATTTAATAACCATTTTATAGAGAGACTTAAAGAATCTCCAAAACTGAAGGAACAAGTGTTTTGAATCTTTATTTGTGTTTTAAAACTTGCATTAAAAACCAACAAAACATCAATTGTGTTTTGAGAGCAATCCTATACCCACGGGTTAGATCAAAGGAAGGTGTTGGCACCATTACCAATTTTCTTATACACTAATGTCTTTAGTATTGGCAGAATTTTTGTGATGCTATTCCATAAAACCGATCCTCTTGTTTTCGAGGTCTTTACATAAAAAACCAATATGTAATAGAAATTTTTAGCTTTCAGAATTTTAACCAACAAACTCTGGTCATTGGTGAGTAACCTACAACCCATCTTGAGAAGAAGGGCTTGATTATGGATTGCGGATTTTCTAAAACCAAGGCCACCAACTTTTTTCGGCACACAAATTCTGTCCCACCCAATGAGGTGTGATCTTTTTTTATTTTCACAATCCCCATTCCAGAAATGGAGAAAAATTGAGTCAATCTTGTTGCAAATGCTTTTGGGTAAAGCAAAACACAACATTTGGTATGAGGGTATAGAAGTTAAAGTTGACTGGAGAAGGGCTGCCCTACCAGCATAAGAGAGTAAATTCGCTTTCCAAGAAACAAGCTTGTTATTCACCCTATTGATAATATTTACAAATGACTCAAATCGTCGTTTATTGTAGAATAGTTTAGTGCCTAAATAGGTAGCATCACTAGACATTTCTTGAATTCCAATGTTTTGCATAAAAGGGATTTTGCCTCACTATTAATGTTGGAGCTGAAAGCAAGTCCATTTTTATCATAATTAATTGTTAACCCTGAAAGATTTGAAAAAAGTTCTAAAGTACATTTAACTATATGAAGATCATCTTGGGTTGCCCTACAAAAAATAAAAGTATCATCAGCGAAAAGGAGATGTGTAATCTCCGGCGCATAATGAGAGACTTTGATATCCTAGAACAGGTTTTAAGTCCCTGTATGCCGCTAGAAATCTTGACAAACCTTCCATGGCTACAATGAACAAAAAAGGGGCTAAGTGGACAACCTTGACGAATTCCTCCGGATGCAGAAAAATGAGAGAAGGTAGACCTATTCAGTTTGATAGAGTATGAAGGGGTACTAATGAATTTTAGGATCATGGCATTCTATTTATCACCAAACCCCATGAACCTAAAAATATTAATGAGAAAGCCCAATTCCAATCTATCATAGGTTTTTGCCATATCAAGCTTAATGACCACAAATCTAGGTTTACCTTTTTTTCTTTTTTAGAGAATGGAAAATTTCTTGGGCAATAATAATATTGTCCGTTATTTATCTACTAGGTACAAATGCTGCGTGGTAAGGGGAGATGAACTGATGAAGGTGTCATTTCAAACTGGTGGCCAAGAGTTTGGCAATAATTTTGTAGGAGACATTGCATAGATTAATGAGTCTGAAATCGCCTACATTACATGCATTATCTTTTTTTGGAATGAGACAGACCAACGTATGATTAGCTTTAGGAGGTAAAAGACACGCTTGAAAGAACTTATAAATAAAATGAAGGGTAATTTAAAATGCCACCACCTGGAGAATGCCAATATTAGAGGGACACCCCATCTCTTTTACTAAATTGGACTCAGACCCCCTACCATCATTAGTGTTACAGAATATACCATGAATATTGACATTAGCAATTTTTTTTCTTCTAAATATCATTTTGCCCTTAAAAATAATAGAGTACCGAAATTGCCATTAAAGGTTTTATTCCCCAAATCTGTTGAAGGAAAACCTAACTCACAACTCAACCACCGACGAGCACTGGTGATCATCTCATTCATTCGAATTTTCTCATACAAATCGAAACGTTTAGGGGTGAAGAGTTTAGTCAGGTATAGCTTAGGGAGGAAGCGCCTGTAAGGGGCATACGAAGACCAGGTCATGGCGGAGTAGTTGAATAAGTACTTGCCGGCGATGGTTTTGGGTCGAGAATCGAAGCTGTGATCATGGGTTTTGAGGAGTTGTTTGGCCATGGGAACAGAGGATCTTTCTCCTTCTTTTGCTTCTTCCTCATCTACTCTGCAAAATCTTCCCATGATCAAAGAAGGCGTTTTGAAATTAATCTTCCCTGCAAAATCTTCGCATTGGAAAGAAGGAACCCAGAGGGACTTGGACTTACCAGATACCTCTCTCTTATCTTTCATCTTTGGATCATTGTTCACTTCGCGTTTCTTAACCAAACCATCACGAGTATCTCTACAGCTTCTGATCAAAGTGAAGAACTTCTCTGCTTCATCTTCTTCTCCTAATTCCTTTTTGAGAAACTTGAATTCTCTGTGCAATCTAGATGGTTGGCAATCGCATTCACAAGCAATACTGTGATTAGCTACATTTTGGACTAGGCTACCCAATTGTAGTTTTCATGTGATCTTCATGGTAGTCTCACAGCTGTTGCTGTAAATGGCATGGATGTAGGCCTGAAAAGGAACTCAGGTGGGCATGTTCTACCAAGCAATTCAACAAATAACTTGGATGAATTATTAAATCTTGATTTTCTTCATTTCTTCCAATTGATCAGGAACGCAATGGCCATCGGGGATAAGCTGCTCTATACCTAAATTGAACTCCTCTGTTTCCTTCTCTTGATCCTCCCCAACGCCGCCATTGCCGCCGCTGCTTTCTTCTTTCCCTCGGATTAATCCCAACAGTTCCTTCAGCATAATCACCGCCGATTACGATCACAAACGGATCTGTGGAGGTGCAATGCCACGATCATTGAGACACCAGAAAGTGCGTTCTCTAAGTGACCGAGCAAACCCACTTTCAATCAGAAGGGAGTTCTAGAGAAGTGAAGCTCCAAAATCTTTTGTGAAGAGCATGGCCAGGACGGTTATGCCGGTGATGTGCCTCTGACGGGTCGACTACCCTTTTGCTCCAAATTTGCAGCCAGATCCATTGTTTGGGGCTTCTTATCTATTTGAGAGAGAGAGAGAGAGAGAGAGAGAGAGAGAGAGAGAGAGAGAGAGAGAGAGAGAGAGAGAGAGAGAGAGAGAGAGAGAGAGAGAGAGCAGAAAGTGCCAGAGAGGCCCTTAACTCTCATCGACTATTGCTAATTTCTCAGATCATGTCTCCAGTTCCTTTAAAAAAAAAATCCAAAACGATCACCATAAGTCCTTGCACGTCACCTTCTGTTGCCACTACCATGAGTCCCTGGTTGCCGTGAGTCATTGCACGAGTCCCTGGTCACCGTGAGTCCCTCCACATCACTGTCTGTAGCTGCCGATGCTCTGGATGATCTCTGGTGCTCCGTATAGGAGCTATTGATTTGGGGATTGGACTACTCATAAGGATTAAATTGTCATTTCACAACATCATTTAACAGAGACTGATGGCAGGGGGTCCGAGTTCAATTTGGTGAAAAAGAAAGGGTGTACCTCTAATATTGGCATTCTTCAAGGGGTGGCATTGTAAATTACCCTAAAATGAAAGACATCAGCCCCTAAAAAATCCCAACACTTTTGGAAGAAGATTGCTTGGAACCCATAGGAACCAGGGGCTTTGAAAGGCCCAATTGAGAACACAATCTACTTAACCTCGTCAAAGGATGGATTAGCAATAAGATGCGAGGTATCAAGGTCTTCAAGGGTAGGGAAGAGGCACTTGATAAATGACGGGTCCAGAGGGTTTGAGGTTGTAAATAAGTTGGACAAGAAAGAGTCAAATTCGCTGGCTATCCCACTAGGAGAGGAGATGCACTCCCCCTTATCAGTCAAAATGCATTCCAGTTTATGCGTTTGAATAGGGATCTTTGCCGTCGTATGGTAAAATTTTGTATTTCTATCACTGGAAAAAATAAAATCATGCCTACATTAGGTTTAGGTCTTATATATTAGACATTTAGGCCAGCTTTTTATATTTTCACCAAAAAAGAAAAAAAAAAAAGAAAAAGAAAAGAGAGTTAATATCATAATCTACTAAATTTTTTTTAAACATTAAAAAGAATAGAAATTATTTTCCACATTGATTGAATTAATAAAAAAGAATAGGGTGATTTACATCAACCTCCCCTATCGTTTGCCAAAATTACATAATCCCCCCCGAAAATCAAAAAATTATATTTAAACCCACAAAGTTGACACTATTAGACTAGTGTTAGTTTTAGAATGTAAAAACACAAAATTACCCCCTTCTTCTTCTTCTTCATCAAGCTTCCCTCTAATAAACGATAGGGATCTGGATCTCCGGATCCAGGTCCAGATCCTCTTTAACACTTGGGCTGTCACGAAAAACTCAAATTTCAGATCTGTAGATTTTTTTTTTTTAATTAGTATCAAAAAGGTCCATTAAGTAAAAGCAAATACATGAGCATGAATATGAACTCTCCATCATTATTTAGGAGTCAAAACAACTTTTTTTTTTCAAAGTTCTCTATATGCTTTTGATGTTAATATTCAGTAGCATAGAGTTAGAGAAAGCTGCTGATGTTGGTGATTCCGTATCTGAACTAGTCGAGACGGGAAAAGCTCTCGATCAAATTTTTAGATAGTTGAAGAGTAAGTTAAATTTAGGGTTCATCAAGGAAAGCAAATGAATCTACTGATCTTAGGAGGACTCTCTGGACGAGAGAGATGGCGGCGAGGACGGTAGCGGCATCAGGTGCCTTATTGGTGCCTCTGATAACCTTTGTCACGGGAAATGCAAAGAAGTTGGAGGAAGTGAAATCCATTATGGGCAACTCCATACCCTTTCAGTCCCTCAAGCTTGACCTGCCAGAATTACAGGGAGAGCCTTTTTCATGTCTGAGATCTCTCCACCGCCACCAACATTCCAACTAACCGACAATCCAGCGTCATCAGATTTCTCAAATTTCCCCATTGGTGTATAATTTGGTTTCGCCGTGGTCTCAGTGTGAAATGAAGATCCAAAATTCGATCTAGAACCAACCTCTGATCTCTCGTCTCAGTCTCTCTCGTCCTCTTTGTTGTTTGATTTGGAATCAAAGCGCGAGGTACTGTAATGGTCGCCCCATTCTTTGCAACGAACTTCTTCCCTCTCGGTTCCTTCATCCTTTTCCTCCTCATCTTTGTCTAGGTGGTGGTGATTGCTTTCTTCGTCTCTTGCCCGTTGCCTGAGAAGATCCCAATTTGGGAAAAAAGATGGGTCTCAAAAGCCTGAGTTCATACAAGAAGTTGCCTACAGAGAATACTTCGCCGGCAACGAACATGTAGTATAGCATCATGTCCGAGGAGCCTTTGTCGGAGAGGGATGGTGATGAACTCGCCGCCTAAGAGTTGAGTATCTGTAGAGGAAACCGATGGGAGTATCTGCGAACAAAAGCAAATGTAAGTGTAAGTTTTTGGGTTGAAGATAAAAAAGGGGCAATTTTAGGTTTTCAAAAATTTTCAATGAACTTAATGGCTTGATCCAAATAAGATGCTAACGGTGTCAACTTTGTGGGTTTAAATGTAATATTTTGATTTTTAGGGGGGTTTATGTAATTTTGGCAAACGACAGGGGAGGTTGATGTGAAAAATCCAAAAGAATTTAATTTTATTGGTTTCGTATGCTTTGAAAATAGTAATTTAATTTACTTCGATGGTTTCAATGAACCAAAACCGAAACCAAACCCATCCGAGGAAAGATTCTAGGTTTGGAAACCAAAATTTAACCTATTTATTTTGATTCAATTTTAAACACTCATTTCAGTTCGGTTTTTGGTTTCGATTCTAAATTGACACCCTAGTCATGTGACTTTCTATACTAGATCCAACTTATCTCCCCAATAGGAACCTGACTTTGTTACCGCACAACTTAAGCTTGACCATATTCACCACCATCCACATTTCAAGAATCCGTGAATTGTATTGAATCAGCCATAACTGATCCCAATTCCAGCCAATTCATGTAAAAAATACTTAGAATCAGCAAGTTTTTCAATCAAATGACCGATTCTAGGGTTCTTGGGACTATCGGTGTCAATTACAGGCCCAATCGAGCATGACCGTTTAGAATCCCAATTGACCCGGCCTGGTTATTAAATGTGTCGTGCTGCATTTGTTAATAGGTAGCTCTCGATGCAAGGGTGTTACCTGATCGGTGTCCAATTGGGACCGACTGATTAAATGCCTGACTTGGCCTAACATGTTTAATGCTTATTATAACCCGCTTGGAGTTTATTTAGAGCCCCATTTATTAAGCCTGACACTTTTAAAACCATTTAAAACTTGATTATATTGCCCGTTTAAATAAATGGGTTATAAATCCCAATTAAAATCTGGTACCTAATGACAGTTCATAAGTGAGACCATGCTTAGCATATCAGAGCCGATTACTTAAATAGGCCGGTCACGATGCAAGGTCCTAAAGTAGAAAAACCTGAGTAGACCCGATCTGACCCAGACCGATTGATTGAAAACCCTATTTGAGATTGATCCGAATCAGATTAGAATCGGTGAATCGATCATGATCATGGTTTTAAGTATCGGTCTTATATTGGCTGTATCGGATTGGTATCGACTGAGACCGATCCCCAATCCCTGACTCGTTTATCCGTATCGTGTTAGGGGTAAAATAGTAAAAAATTAATACTTTTTAAAAAAAACAGGGGCAAAATTGATCGATACCCATCGATCCGATCCGGATTGGTATCACTGTGGATCTTCGGATAGAGCATATTGGGCATTTGTTTTGCAATTTCACCCTTGAAAGCCTCCCCCCTTGCCATAGCAATGGCAACCCCAATAGAAGTGGTAATCGTAGCTGCATTCCCTTCCTTCCCGACTTGAGGTTGGCTCGAAATTCTTGATCAATGGAGGAATAATATCACCATTTTTGTTCCATTAGATACCAAAGTGGATGATTAACTCATTCCATACTACAAATGCAGGCAAATGAAGTTTGATAACACTGATTCATATACCTATACTGATACTTATACCGATACCGATACTGATATTGATACCGATACTGATATTGATACCAATACCGATACCGTCCCTTAAATTATTGGTCCCGATTCCTGGTTTTAAAACCCAGTTACCGATCCACCATCATCATGTTGTTTTGATTCCATTGGCGCACTGTCTTCACTGCTTTTTGTTGTACTCTTTATAGCTTTAGCACTTCCACCGGTGGATGCTTCGTTTCCAGATCAACCACAGATCCTATTGATAAGCCCCCTAAAACCCCTAATCTTAACAGTAAAACCAGAGCTCTCTCTCTCTCTCACATCGACAATGGAGTCTTTGGTTCTGCAACTCCACGCCATCGAAGCTGTGAAGTTCGGAAGCTTCAAGCTCAAATCAGGTATCCAATCTCCAATCTACATCGATCTCCGTCTCATCGTCTCTTACCCATCTCTCCTCCAAGAAATCTCACAACTTCTCATCTCCTCTGTTTCTTCTTCCACCTTTGAACTTGTCTGTGGCGTCCCTTACACTGCTCTTCCCATTGCCACCTGCGTCTCCGTCTCCAACAATATTCCAATGCTCATGCGTCGCAAGGAGATCAAAGACTACGGCACTTCCAAGGCCATTGAGGGTTCGTTTAAGGAGAACCAGAGTTGTCTTATTGTAGAAGACCTTGTTACCAGTGGGGCTTCGGTGCTCGAGACAGCTGCGCCCCTTAGGGCAGTTGGGTTGAAGGTCACGGATGCTGTGGTTTTAATCGATCGTGAACAGGGAGGGAGAGAGAATCTCGCTGAGAATGGGATTCAATTGCATTCGATGATCAAGCTAACCGAAATGGTTGAGATTCTGAAAAAGAATGGTAGGGTTACGGAGGAGATGGAGAAGACGGTAAAGGCGTTCTTGGAGGAGAATCGCAGGGTCTCTGTTCCTGCTGCGGCGGCTCCTCAAAAAAGGGTTTCGGTTAAATATTTGGAGAGAGCGAAGATGGCGAAGAATCCAACTGGAAAGAAGCTTTTTGAGGTGATGGAAGCGAAGGAGAGTAATCTGTGCTTGGCTGCCGATGTTTCAACTGCTGCAGAGTTGCTTGGTCTTGCAGATAAGGTTTGGATACTCTGTTTTCCCTTCCATCTTATTCTATTCTGTTCAGAGCCAGAAAGTGGGGACCTCTAAATGCAGAGCTTTGATACCAGATACCACGACAACTATAGTGAATATCAGAGAGATGCAAATCTCGGAAACAAAGCCAGTTGAAGTGTCTGGTCCAAGTTACTTCTCATGTCTTAGTATAAGTTCAATGGGTAGATGGCAGGATAGGACTGACTTGTAAGGTCAGTTGGACCAAACATTAGGTTTAGCAGCTGGTATCAAACACATGTATATGCATCTCTGTGTTTGTTTGAAGTCAACCATGTCATAATCAAGAAAAAAAACCTCAACCATGTGTTTTTTCGGCATCATATTGAATGGTCAAAAATAAATTTTGGTGGGGGTTCTAAAAGATTTTGAAGATATTTAGGTCAAATACACTTGTCCCAAAAAGAGAAGGTTATAAAAACATAGGGTTTCTGTTTGTGTTCGTGGAGTATTTTTCCATTTGTTGATGACTTTAGGGTGCGCAGACCTGCATATAGGTCTTGTAGTTTTACCTTCCCTTCATGTAGCCATGCACAGCTAAAATCAAGAGTTATCCATATGGCTATATGGATCACACTCAACCTTCTATGATGGATAATTGGATATGATACACACACACACACACAGCCGATTCATAAAGCTACTGAGTGTGGGTTTGCTTTCATGACAAAACAGCAGAGGGCTGTTGCCTGGAAATGATTTTGACACATGTCGGTTGAGTTGGTAGGCTGAAAGTGTTCATGTGTTCCTCAGGTTATACTCAACTTCATGTGGCAAGTTTCAGCTCTATAAGTATATGCCATGTGCTCGTAAGAAATACCTTTTCAGGGTTTGGTTACTTATAAAAAAGAAAAAAACCACTATTGCCACCAGTCTTGTATCAAAACACAATAATCCCAGAAGTTTCATTGCCTTTTCTGCAGTAGTTGAACAAACAGATTTGTACGTCTGCACCTGCATATTCAGACACAACCCAGGGATCCCATCTATTAGGAAGTTTGATAATTTCATTTACCTGTTCCTACTCCAATGCTGGTAAAGCTTTGCAATGATCCTTTGCTGTACGGTGCTTGTGTTGCCAAAAGGTGTGGGGTGAAAGTTGTAATGTAGATGTTAATAGCCAGGGATGACAGTCATAAAGTAGTTAATATGACTGATTGGCTTGTCTTGACCAATGCATGAAAATCTACTGATTCTCAGTGCTCGTGCCCCCAAAAGAAAAATGTAGAAAACAAATCCTGTTTATATTTTTGTATTTGGGATTGAACCACCAAAGGGTTTTGGGAGTTGGGACACATTGGTTGATGAGTTTTTGTTACCATAGCTAATCCAAGTTTCATCCTCTGTAAAACCTGGCGGATAGGAAAAAGGTGATCAAATTTCTTTACTTATTTTTCTTACTTATATGGTGTTAGTTTACTTTATTGACGTGAACCTAAGTTCTCTTTGATTTGTCATTGTTCATACATTATTAGAAATAAAGGAAGTCTAACTCATTGATTCTACTCTGACTCTTCTGCATATGTGTGTAGGTTGGACCAGAGATCTGCTTATTGAAAACCCATGTGGATATATTGCCTGATTTTACTCCAGACTTTGGATCTCAGCTTCGCGCTGTATGTATTTAATCCCTCATATGTTACTTTTACATATTTCATTCCTTCCTATTTTCTTGTGCCTTGTGTTGTTGTAAAATTTTCTTTTCATTTGGTTACTCAGCAATAAAGAAAGAGTGACTTCATTATGGTCTAGATAACTCACACAGACCGTTCATCCACCTGGAGACCTTTATGCCAACATATTTATAACTCATTTTATGTCATTTGGTTGATAAATTTTTTTTTTTTTTCATAAAATGTAAAATTGCCAAATACATCTCTGATAGATGTTAGTTCTACTTGTAACATCTAAATATTTGTTCTGCTATGGATGTTATTTGAGAACCCAGCAAGAGGGTGATTGAACTTAATTTTGACGGAAGTGCTATGGTAATCTGGCCAGGCAGGAATCTTTTCCCCCATGAGTGTGTCTATATTCTGAACCAATACCTTCCGGTGTTTATGCTTGGTTGTCATATTCTGCTTAGTCCAACTAAAAATACTGTGAGGTTTTAGCTGATTGGCCTTATTTCTGTTGAAGATTGCGGACAAGCACAACTTCTTAATCTTTGAAGATCGTAAATTCG
The DNA here is from genome assembly GCF_013358625.1 of Macadamia integrifolia. Lineage (NCBI taxonomy): Eukaryota > Viridiplantae > Streptophyta > Magnoliopsida > Proteales > Proteaceae > Macadamia > Macadamia integrifolia. The sequence continues at coordinate 34,271,303 of NC_056564.1, read as the reverse complement.
CTGATATTGGAAATACAGTGACTATGCAGTATGAAGGGTGAGATTCAGTTCCTTAATTTTCGTTGTGCTTATTTCCCCGTCATGTTTTGCTTTTAAGTCTTATGGCTTTGTTGTTCACAGAGGTGTCTTCCGTATACTGGACTGGGCAGATATAGTTAATGCTCACATAATCTCTGGGCCTGGAATTGTGGATGGTCTGAAACTGAAGGTTTGCATTTCACAACATGGCTAAATTAGTATATGCTCAATTGACTGTAAATTGCGATGGGAGTTTTCTGCAACATTTTATTTAGGATTTGCATTTGAAATTTTAGCCACACATAGGTGCTGAAAGAGTAAATTCTTGAACTGCATCTAGGGTTTGCCTCGCGGTAGGGGCCTACTACTCCTAGCTGAAATGAGCTCATCTGGTAACCTTGCCAAAGGAGATTACACTGCTGCCGCTGCGAAGATTGCTGAAGATCATTCTGATTTTGTAATTGGGTTCATCTCTGTCAATCCTGCATCATGGCAAGGGGGACCGGTAAATCCAGCATTTATCCATGCAACGCCAGGAGTTCAAATGGTCACTGGAGGTGATGCACTGGGCCAGCAGTACAACACACCTTATTCTGTAAGTTCTTTTTCATTGTGGACACTCATTTCAGTTCCTTGCGGAGATTAAATAGCAAGATGGAACAATGAGCAGGATCTATACCTTATGTATAAAATAATCTGGGGTTAGCTGGAGTCCTGCTCACAGTTAAGAGAAAGAAGAAAAATGTAGATTAAAGCTGTTACATCGCCTTACATCTTCCTCAAGATCTGAAATTAGATATAGTGTTAAAACAGAATATTTTAAGCTAAAAACAGAATTTTTTTCTGGCCTCAATAGCTGAGAATAAGTTATCCATGCTGATGCTGTGGAGGCAAGTGCAGGGCATGAAAACTGAAAACATATTCAGTATTTGCCTATCGGTGGTATCCTGGTATGGATGTCCTGCTGTTATGAGTTCTCATCTTGTATCGTCATACCAAATCACTCCTCACTGCCCCCCTTTGCCCCAAGGAAGTTAGGAAGCATGCACAAACTTGCTTCTTATAAACGACTGATAGTGCTTTAGAGTATATTAATGGACCTATAGCAGCCTTAATGGGTATTATCCATTTGCATGTCAGGTCATCTTTGATAGAGGAAGTGATATCATAATTGTTGGCCGTGGAATTATCAAGGCAACCAACCCTGCTGAGGCTGCAAGAGAATATCGTCTTCAAGGATGGGATGCATACATGGCAAGATGTCTTTAAGAATCTCTAACCATAACCAGGTCATGCAGCCGGGTCAACCTGTGTCCCTGGAAGTTGTAAGGAATGCTCATTTCAAATTGTCAAGGTTTTTGCTAATTTTTGTTGTGGTGCATGTCTGGAAGAATGAGATGCCAGAAAAAAAGAAAAAATCTGAAAAGCAACTGATAAGCTTGTTAGATTTTCAGCATGAATATTTGGAGATCATTTAAGAAAAAGAATAGTTTTATACCATGTAGTTCAACAATTTTTGTGATTGCTAGCTGTTTTATTTGTTATCTTCTGCTTAGAGAGGTGGGTAAAATGGGAAACTAGGTCTTGCACCACCCAAAAATCTGAGTAATGCTTAACGAAAAGTGAAATAAAATTGATAAACCATACATCAGCCCTTTTGACCTTTATTCATTGCTGTCCTTCAGAATTGATGTGCAATGGTAAGCCGCCTTGTTCTGCTCTGTATGTTTAATTATTTGCCACAAGGCAATGCGGCTTCTTTGAAGTTCAAATTTGCGAATTGCTGCCACTACCTGGAAACCAAGGTGGTTTCTAAATGTTCATTAGTTAGTCGTAGAAGCATCGAAGATGCATCTGTTTCACTCTTGGTACTCCATGAATCCTCTTATTATCTCACTAAATGAATTTCAAATTTGGGAATTGCTGCCGCTACCTGGAAACCAAGGTGGCTTCTAAATGTTCATTAGTTAGTAGTAGAAGCATTAAAGATGCATCTGTTTGTCACTCTTGGTACTCCATGAATCCTCTTATTATCTCACTAAAGTCATTCAAGGTCTGTACTACCACTTCCTTCAAACTCTTTTAATTACACCAAGAGTAGTCGTGGTAAAAGCAGATCCTCTAATTAGAGAGCACACATCTTTGGTAAAGCAGATGCCATTCTTTTGGATGGATCAACTATGTCCATCCATTTCATTATTTCATTTCCTTGAGACAGACGAAAACTTGACAGTACATATTATTCTTTGATTCTCTCGTTTCTGTTCTGTGAATCAACCAGACTGTAAAGTGCAACTGAGAAAACTGAATTTGATTGCACATCTTCATTAATGGGGTTGCAGGGAAGGATCACCATGATCCGAAGGAACAAGCCATTGAAATTGGTGGCAGAACTACATATAGGTGCTGCTTTCTATGTATAATGTACTAGTTGGGCAAAATGGGTTCACTTATTTTTATGATGTGGTGTTAGGATATATTAGGTGTGGAGGTTGAAATTTGGTGAACATGTAAACCCCAAGAACCCTTGTTTACATGCTAAGCTTCTAACAAAACCGAGTTTCTCAAGTGGCCAAACAAGCATTGAAAATTTAGGACTACTAAAAAAGGTGTATGGACCACCGAGGAGGGTGCAATTTGAGGTTAAAATTTCACACATTATCAATTCAGACAATTCTCAAGATACCCAACAAGGGAAGTTAAATCCATCCATGTGGCAAAATAGGTGAACCGTCGGACTTGAACTTTGGTCGGTGGGCCACCAGCCAACCTTGCAACACAATTGAACTGCAGTGGCTTCTCAATTCTCATAAGGAATGTCTCCAAAAATAAAAAAAAAACAACAAAAAAAGACCATATGGAAATGTTGCCAACCTTGCAACACAATTTTGGATTTTCTTCTTCTTTATTCTCCTGGTAAAACTATAGTTGGAAAATTAGGTTTTTTTTACCCTATTCACTTTTTCGAAACTTGATGAGTTGGATAAGTCAAACTTGATCGGGGTGAATCATGATTTCTTTTAACACATTTTTTCTTCTCCTTCTGTGACTGAGAGAGGACTGAGACTATGGTTGCTTCAAGCAGAAAATATTGAAAACAATAAATAAAAATTCTAGAGTTTTGTTCAGTTATATACCAAACGCATGATTTATGAATAACGTATGACCCATTAAAAACGCATCAAATTTATCAAAGGGGGATGGATGTGTTGCCCTCAACCTCAAGTTCTTCATCATATTCCTTTTAGAGTAGGCAATTAATGATAGTAGTACAAACAATCTCTAAAAATGTATATTAAAAAAGTTGTTAAAATTAAACACTAAACAGTTTATGGAGTAAAAGATAATTTTAATTTACATGCATTATTGCTTTCTTTAAACTTTTTTTTTTTTTTAAGCTAACGACAGGATCGTGTGTGTGGCCCCAAGGAATTAAGAGAGTCAAACTCAAAACCACATACTTCTCTAGTACTCTCTTTTTCTCAAATTAGACTCTTTCTCTAGTACTCTCTTTTTCTACTTGGAATGTTTTAACTCTCAGTCTGAGACTTTCCTCCATTTTTTCTAATTTATCTGAATATTATCTATTTCCTTGATTTCCATATGAACTGTCAGGTCAACACAATCCACACTGTATACCATTCATCTTCTGGTTCTTATCCATGTATTGAATTGGACTAACCTCAATGGAAAAAGAAAATTTCAAAAATTCAATTTTTTTTACAACTCCTCCCTTAATTTTGGTAAAAGTTTTTTCCAGCCAGGTAAATCTTGAAAGTATTTCTAAACCAGCACCAAGTTTTGCCATGAAAGGTAATTTTCCAATTTAAAACTTAATTTCAACTACAATGCCCATATATTAGCTATAGAGGTAGTGAAAAAAGACATGCATAGTTTAGGTCTTGTCTTAAGTATGATCTCAAATTGATTCGATTGGAACGCTAGAATCTATATAGTGAACCCCATTTTGTTGGGACAAGGTTGAGTTGTGTTGTTGTTGCATTGACATTTGACACATTACCTTGTATCTTGTGCTTCTTCTTCTTCTTCTTCTTCTTTTTTTTTTGGTTGGATTTTCAAAGCTTTATATTGCCATTTGACTACTTTATTTTGCCTGAAACTTAACATATGAACAAAAGAACTTGAGATCCACATGTCCACAAATTTTCAATTCTATCTAATCTACCACATGAGATATATTTGTGCCAATCTAGAGATACAACTTAGGCCTATTAAACTAGAATATTTATTTATTTATTTTTTACAATCTCTATGTAAGTTTGTATTTTTACTAGATCACCCTATTTTCCAGTTTGGAATTTGAATAGAACCACTTCAGACTATAACCAAAATCAAACCACCGAATTGTTTGAAAACCGGTCAGTACAGTTTATGATTTTTGTCTTATTACGTCTTTTGTATTATTTTCTTTTCTTTTCTTCACATCCAACTATGATCGCAGAGATTGATTAATGTTTGTAAAAAAAAAATATATATATATATATATATATATATATATATATATAGAGAGAGAGAGAGAGAGAGAGAGAGAGAGAGAGAGAGAGAGAGAGAGATCTTAATTGGACTCAATTTGATCCCAACCATATCTGATCCAATCATAGGACTTTGTATCCTTTTAGTAACCAATTTAAATTACAACTCTATAGGGTAATTTAAGAATTTGACAACTTTTAATTGTATCTTTTCTTGTTCTCAAAATTTAAATAAATTATGAATATAAAAGAGTTTTATTAATAATTTGAAGATGGCTTGTATAAATTATTTCATTATCAAAAGTTGTCATTACATGTAAATATATATATTATTATTATATATGAATGACACTATATTTCGATACCTCAATGGGGAAAAAAACATAACTATATGAAAATAATTTGGGTGAGAGTACCCTGCCAATCTAACATAAAACACTTGACTAGCGGGCCAATGGTAAGGCACATAAGATCATATTCAGCACATGTCAATGGGGGCCAACATAGTCTTTTCCATGGTTTAAAGTATCTCTGATACCGAAATGATACCCTTCGATATGTATCTTAAATTTAGCCAACTAATATGGTGACCAATACCGATACTTTAATCCTTGACCTTTAGCATATCTTAGCATATCTTCGATATGATATGATACCCTCCGATGCGTATCTTAAATTTAACTGATTGATACGGAGACTGATACAGATACTTTTCTCCTTGGTCTTTTCGCACCTTACAAATGCTAGGGCATTTCCTATGCCAAATTGAGTCTTTTCCCAAGACAATTATTTGACACCTAAGAGTGTCAATAAGAAAGTCCCTTCAAATTATTTCCAGCCACGATTGGAAAGATTTTAAGGGAAAAATTGCTCCAATGTCCACTAAACATTGCAATCTACCAATCCCTCTGGCCAAGGGTGTCAATCGGTTCGATTTTGGTTATTCAGTTCGATTTTGATTCGGTTCCAAATGAGGATAAGGTGGACCATAACCGAATCGAGAATAGACTCGGTTCCATATATAGATACTCAAACTGATTCAATTCGGCTCGGTTTGATTTCGGTTCCAATTCGGTTCTGATATGCAGTTTTAATTCGATTTTATACCTCGGTTTTAATTTAGTTATGAGAGCGGTTCCACTTTTGAACCATGACTGATGGACCAAAAGCCATAATGGGCTCAAGTTATAGGCCTTATGGCCATTGCTAACTCCAAAATTATCTTAGCTTATAAATATGTGATGATAAATTGTAAAAACTCTTACCACAAAAAAAAAAGAGCTTGCAAAAAAACTCTTGAATGATAAGAGCAATCTAGTTTAGTTTCAGTTTGAACCAACGGTTCTAACACCCTAAACCGAAACTGAGCTGAACCAAATAGCATACTCACATATTCAAACCGAATTTGAACCGAATAAATTCGATTCGGTTAATTTGGCTCGATTTCGGTTTGAAATTGACACCCTTACCTCTGATTGCCTATCACACTAAAGTCAAGTGAAAGAAAACTAAATCTACCACTGCACAAAATTTGAATGGCTTAGAAAAGCCATCCATCTAATGGATGTGTCAAAACACTCAATGTACAATCAAGTTCAGCTTGCATCATTGATCCTCTGTTTGGTCCTTCAAAATGTTCATCTATTCCACTGCCAATAATAGAGGAAATTACACTCCCCTCCCTTGAACTATGGCGTAATATCAAGTTCCTCCCACGTACTTTCATATATATCAACACCCTCCCCTCTAGTTTGAAGATGCTTTCAATCGTCCCATAAGTGACTGACAGTGTTAAACTAGACTATAAAAAGACTAGTTTGCCCCTCTGGCATCACTATATTTTCTTCTCTTTTCTTCATCACCATCCCATTTCTCTTAAACATCTCTCACGATTAGAAGAAAGCTCGCCCATTCGTAGTCACAATGGATCTCCACTGTTGGCTGGATCGAATCCAACACCAATGCACTCAATCATTAGCGGAGAAGCTGAAGCAATTAAGAAAGGTATTTTGGAAGCAATTGGTTTAGGATATTTTTGCCTTTGGGTGGAATCAGACAACCTAGAGGTGATTACTACCTTTCAAACGATTCTAGCTGTATTTCTTTTCAAATCCGGCCTATCATTGAGGATATCAGGTTCATGTGTACCAACCCTATAGAGTGTTCCTTTTCTTATGTTCCAAGGGTTGTTAACGGTATTGCGACACCCTTGCAAGGAGAGGCCTATCCATCCAGTGTAGGACAGTATGGCCTCAATCCACTCCTTGGTTGAATCAGCTCTACGAAGCTGATGCCTTAGCTTGTAACCGGTCCTTTTTTCAATAAGATTTTGTATTACCAAAAAAAAAAAGAAGAAAGCTCGCCCAGCTGCACCTTGTGCTTAAGTAGGCTTCTCTCCTTCGCATCCTCTCCGGAGAAATCACTAATGCGCTTGAATATTTTGGTGAAGTTTTACTCTCTGATTCATCATTCCTATTATCTCTACTCTCCTCTACCCTAAAATAATTAACTGTACCCTAAATTGATGCTGAAGTGAAATTGATTAACACTAAATCAAACAGAATGATTCAATTGCAAGTGGGTCTTCCCATATCCTTCAAATTTTCATTAGTTATTACTCAAAAGGAGCAGAATTGCTCTGTTGGGAATGAAGAGAAGAGAAGAGAAGAGAAGAGAAGAAAACACAAATGTTACTGGAGAAAAAGTTCCACTCCTCACAACAGTGGTCCTGGCGTTGGGCATTGAAGCATGAATCAAGCAGTTTAGTGATTCCCACTGGTTTAGGCTCAGTGAGTCACCCACAAACATAATCTTCTTCCCTTTCCATTCCATCAGGAATTGCATCCCATTAAACCTGTATATTCCAAATTCCAAAGCCTTAAACACTTACAGTGAAGAACAGATAGCAAAGAGCTATCTTATAGCTATTAAATGCGATAGAAAGTACCTTGGGAGGTCACAACCCAGTGGCTTCCACTTGTGTTTGAGGTAGATCTTATCGGGTCTTCCGTATTTTTGGCAATTGAATTCTGGGTCTATGAAGGGACAAATTGAAGAACCATAAAGAAAGGGCACAGCGGGGGGGGGGGGGGGGGTGGTGACAGAAAGCTCTGCGGAAACCAGCAACTTGGTGTGGTTATGGCGGCGGAATAGAGCAATGAAGAAGGGGCAACGGCGGCTGAACAGATCGACAGCCAAGAACAACTCTCTCAACGGCAGAACAGAGCATCTACGGAGCAAATCGTTGCCGGGGATCAAGGGCAATCGACCGTAGAGTGCAGTGATGATGAAGGGCAAATCCTTAAGACTTAATTCTTATGGGAAGGGTAATTTCAACTGCAAATTACATGTTTGAATGATGATGTCATCACTTAACAAGGCTATCAAACTAGAGGGAATGGTGTTGATATATATGAAAGTATGTGGGAGAATTTGATATTAAGCCATAGTTCAAGGGAGGGGAGTGCAATTTTCTCATTTTTTTTTTTTCCCTGAGGGTAGGGGGGTTGTGAGGTGACATTGCCAATATTAGGTTGACAAAGCTAACATAGCAGATGCAAATTTATGAACACCACATGCATGAACTATTTCTTTTTTCCTTAAAACCATATTTATATGATGATGTCTTTCCACTCATGTATTCAATGCATGCATAAGCAAAGAGAATTTGCCTTCTATGATCCAGGAAATACATGAACAGAAGACTAAGAGACAAGTAACTACTATTATAGGAGAAACTATTAAATAAATTCAGGTGAGTAAGATGGACATCCTCATTGTTCTTTCCAAATCCTCCCAGTCACCCTAAGCTTCAACTCCTTCCTGTCTCCACCTGAGAAGAAGAGAGCCATGTTGCGTTGGATAATAAGGCCGTCAAAACTGTCACGTACTTTCCTGTGGCTGTCTCTTATGCTTCTAGGAACCCCTTGCCATATCATCTTCCTCCCATTACCACCCACTTCAAGACTGTAAGTATAGTTCTTGGCTTCATTGTCATCACCCATAAACCGCAAGAATGCTATATACACTGGTGCCATACCAAGCTGGAATGCCTCAAAATGCAGACAGAAATACTGGCCAAAGCAACTGAAAACCTACAGAAAAGAAATCAGACAATAGAAATCTGTTACATGACAATAAAACAAATTTAGAAGGGTTACATGAAATCCATCCACACCTGTTTTCTGGACGGTTGCCTGCTGATGATTAGGCAGGAACTAAAGGGCTCTAACCCTCCAGCCACATCAGCCACTTAATCTAGTTCACCAATAACCACCCACAGGCAAGAGGAACCCCCTTCTGAATAGCCGCAATTATTGGGGAAACGTCCAGAAACAGGTTGGAATAATGTGATATGGACAAAGGGAACTGTACATGTCTTCCCTCTATATGGCTAGCAACAGCCGTATGTACAGAGTGAACCTTCTGCATTTAAAAACAAAAGCCGTAGAAAGGAAAAATAACAAAAGCATACTAAACAGAAGACGTACTGTTAACATCCATGTGGCATTCTCTACTTCATGTGGATTGGATTTTACATAGCGATGGTTGAAAGTACTGCCATTGTGCATGTCCACTTTGTGGTCATCTTTCAGGTGGGTCACCAGATAAGGGATATCACCAATGACAGTGCACTCTGAACCAGCATATGGACAGTTGTAGGGTCTAAATGCACAGTGCGATTCATGCTTTAGTTTGCTATAGTAAGGGTATATGCCCGTGCACCCAAAGCTCTGATACTTGCAAGGAAGTTCAAGTGAGGCTGCAATCTTCTCTAGAGCAAGACATCTTATATTTCCTAGTTCATGTCGACAAGTGGGGCACCGGTTGTGCACCCTAGGCTTGCAACCAGAACACAATGTGTGGCCATTTGAACACTGCAACCATAAGGAGATGAGAACATAAAATTGATTTAATATAATTTAATTCAGGTTTTAATAAATAAAAGGACACCAGAGACAACAGTCAAACTAACTAGTAAAATCTTGACGCTTAAGAACCATTTCCATCCTGAATATAAAAGAACACAATGTGTAGCCATCTGCTATTACAGACCACCAAGGCGGCAAAACAGAACCCATCACATGGAGCACAGATCAGCAGGCTTCATCAACAAAATATCCTTGTTTTTTATATTTTATCAACAAGGAATATGCATGTTAACAAAACAGAGGGCAGCAGTGGAAGAGAGACAAAACAGAATCTGATGATTTTGTTTTCTTCTTTTCTTATTCATTGCTCCGATACCATGTAGCAAATCAAATAAACCAGAATCTATGAAGAAGAGAACCAAGAGTGAAAGAGGAGACCAATTCCAATATCGATGGAGAGAAGAGAACCCCTAGAGCCCCGGTAGCATTCAGAGAAGAGAACCCCTAGAGCCCCGGTAGCATTCAGAGAAGAGAACCCCTAGAGCACCTTTATATTGTCATTAAAGGTGGGATTCCAACAATGAGTAAATTACATAAAGACAACAAGGTGAAGCAAAACATAACACTAACATATAGCTACTAGCTAATAAGACTAGTGAAGATATAACAAGGAAAGGGTGGAACTCCCATTCACCCTATACACTTGTAGCTTCATTACATATGATAAATGTATGCAGCCAGACTAAATGTTGAAAAAATTTCAGCATAAGGTGAGGTGATTTCAAACAAATTCAACCCCATATGTCTGCTATAAGCATTTTAATGAATTTTTGGGATCAACAAAAGTTCCTAGAGACAAAAAAAGGTCTAGGGCTGGAAATCAGAAAAAACATAACTGCATATTCAGCACCAGATGGCTTTGATCCCACATCGAGCCAACTTCAGCCTCAGAATTATCAGTATGTCTTGATTCTCGAGGAAGCTCAAACAAGTTGTGCTTGGTTGAGAACTACTATAACTGATTGTGGAATTTATTATTTTTGCACTTAGTTGGCCTGGGTCATGTTAAGTCTGTAGAACATTCAGGTTCTACTTTTAAGTTATTGTAAATGGTTTTATTTTGAGCATCAAAATAGAATCTAGCTTAGTTGAACGAGGCTTTGATGAACCCAAAAAATAATTTTTTTTAACAAACAGTCAAACAGAACCTGTGAAGAAGTGAAGAATGGAGATGGAGAAGAGGACTAGAGGAGAGAGGGTGAACACGATAGGAAAGAATGGAATGCCTCTAACTTGGAATGCGCCTCCCTTATATCAATCAAACAACCAACTATTAGTAGGAAACCTACAAAAGTTTAATTCCACCCAAAGACTTAACTAAAGTAAATAACAATGCCTAACTTAGACTACGACTAAATGGCTTGTTGATTGTGTGGGCAACCCTGATGTCGAATGTTCAAGACTTGGGTATGAAGAAGAAGAAGAGGAGAGAGGATACAATACTCAACACTCCCCCTCAAGCTAGAGAGCATATATATATATATATATATACACATATATATACGTGTGAAAAAGAACCCTACTGATCTGGCATAGAAAACCCTCAGACACAGCAAGCGTGTAATGATGGTGCTGCCTGCACCCGAGTTTGCACTGAAGATGCTCCCGCCTATCCCTCATTCGCCTGCACATATGGAATCTCCTGCACCAGACTGGCAGTGTTCTTTCGCCCAAGATATATAGATAAAGAGTTAACTATAGGACTTCTTGTTCTAGTAGGAAGATTTCCGTTTTTCTCGCTTCTTCTCTTCAATAAGAATAGGGATTTGAAATGATACAAATTCTCTTCATTCTGTTGTGCTCAACGAAGGAACTGCCTAAGCATACTTTTGTGGATCCAAACTTTTTTTTCCTTTCTATTTTTAGAACACCTTCTCCCTATTGTTTTGGCCCCACTGCTGAATTTTCGTTTCTGAAGGCATTTCGGGCATTCTATCAAGAGATTTGGACCTCTCGTGGGTCAAAGGCGCTGTCAAGCTCTCAAGGGCTTCTGTCGAATATCAATTTTTCCCTGGCTAGCACCAGCAAAATGTAAATCTGGGTATTCATTCCAGTGATTTTCATCCCCTTGTTGTGGGAAAAAGAGAACACAAAGATTTAATGCATCAGTGACAAGCCTTTGGAACAGTTCTGTTACCATTACTGCTACTATTCCTTTAACCGGTGCCAAATGAGGTGACTTTGAAGTGGAAACTTTCCTAATAGGCAGTTAGATGTAACCATGCTGGCAATACCATGATAGCCTTAGAGCTTGACAGTCTGTCCCTAGGGACGTGATGCTTATGTGTGAGGTTGAGATGACAGAAAGACAAAAGAGGACAAGCAGCTATAAACTGGGCATACCACAGTTGTCTTGGGCAATTGTCTTCCTATACAATTATCAAATGGTAACAAACAGAAAGTTTGAATCAATCAAATGTGAACTATCACACGATTGCATTTGCCCGGACATTATCTGCTATATATATATATATATATATGTGGGGCAGAGTTTTTTATCTGGGAGTGTGGCCCCTGCACTAGCACAGGGGCCAATGGGAGCACATGGGGAAGGATCTACAGGGGCAGAATTTCCACCTTTCATTGGGAGATGGGGAGGTCATTTTGCCCCCTCCTGAGTCTGGGCGTAACTGCCACACTCCCGGACATAGTCCTTTAACTATATATATATATATATATATATATATGTATCAAAAGGCTCCAACTTGAACAACAAGAATAGATATTAATAGCAGTAGCGTATATGACAATTGTAAATGCCAGTGCGCACAGAGAGAACTTCATTCTGATAGCAACACTAACTCAAGCGCACCAATCAACAGCAACAATAATAAAGAAAATTATTAGTGTCAAATAAATCCAGACAACAACAAACAAAATAAGAGGCAGAGACCAACCGCAATCCAAAATATCATAACAGCAACAACAACACCCTTCTCAAGGAAGGCCAATAGTAATCTTGACAAAGACAAATAAAAGTGCAGCATAGGTCACTGCAAACACTGGTAAAAGTGCAACATAGGTAGCTACGAAGCACTAAGAAAAGTGCAGTAATCAGTATAGGTTACTGTGGACCACTAGTAAAAGTGCAACGTTGGTTGCTACGAATGACTAATAAAAGTGCAGTATAGGTTACTACAAACCACATACCACAACAAATTCGCTGCAGACCACATACAACTACATATGGCTGCAGGAAACCACTGATAACAGCACAAGGTTGCTGGGAATCACTGCTAACAGTATAAGGTTGCTGCACTTGTTGCTAAGAACACGAGCAGATGACACAAACAGATAATAATCTTCAAATAAATAACTGACACTATGTTGATGGCAGAAGTAGATAACAGTAATATTCTCCAAATAGCTCATATAAGAATCTCCGATCTCCCCACGTGTAGCACTTTCTCATGTTCTATATTTTTTTTTTCTTTTTTTGTCTTTTTTCCATGAAAATGCTGTTCTGGAGGTTTTTCATGCTGCTTTTATCTTCGATGTCTCCTCGGAAGGGAGTGGATTATCAGTCTAGAAACCACTTAGTTATGATAATTGATATGACTTCTACCAAAAAATCAACTTAGTTATTCTCCAGTACAGAATCTGCTCTTTTACCCAAACACAAAAATAAAGAATGGTTTGGAAAAAGGGTTGTGCTACTCAACCAACTGTTTTGCATACTCTTTCAAGCTATGAAAGAAATCAAAACAAGGACAGGCAGCAATCAAGAACGACAAAACAAAAGTTTAATAGTACATGTGTAACCAAGGAGGTATACCGATATGATCCGGATTAATTGACCAATCCAGATTGTATCGATCAATTTTACCCCCATTTTTCATTAAAAGAAAAATAAAAATTTTTTTTTTCTACTTTACCACTGTTCCCATACCACTACCCAATCCGGATTGGCCAGGTGTCGGTATCAGTCTCAGCCAATACCGATACGATACGTGCAATCCAATACCAATACTTAGAACTATGTATTTGACACTACACTACCATTGAGTTTAAGGATTTAAGCATTGGTGTTGTTAAACAGAGCTCCAAATCATTCACAACAAATACAGAACCAGATCAGGACAATCCCAGGTTGGCTAGATCAGCTGATTGAGACAAGCAAAAGCTTGATACTATCATTGGATCAACAAATTAATTAGCTATGTCGCATTGGATCAATCTCATTTACTACATATAAAGTTACTTCTCAAAATAGTTTCATTGAGTTTGCCTCAGGAGGAGCCACACAATATTAAGACGAGCAAAAGAAGTTAAGATAAATAATCGTGTATCTCAACTCAAAAGTGCATCAAATATTTTAAACAAACCTGATGGATGGGAGGGTACATAGCATTTAAGCATACTGGACATTCCAACAAATCACGAACACTGCTAGCAACTGTCACATTCGGTTTTATAGCATGTTGAGAAGGATCATTTGAATGTTCACAAATTTCCATCATGTCTTTGCTTTTAGGAAGATCAATAACATCAGGCTTGGACCCCATATCATCAATATAAGTAGTTGCAGAAGCCATTGCTAAGTAGCACAACCAATTTCCTGCAAGGAAAATTTCGCAATCAAATCAATCGCACTATTCATGTAATGTGAAACATTTTTTGCAAGAAACAGAAAATATACTAGTAAGCATTCGAGCAGGAGGAGAAACCAACCAGTTCAAGGTACCGCAGATTATTGTTTCAAATAGCACACAAGAAAAACTTACGTTCATAAATTACGTATGGAGCTTTTATGTATGAATCTGTTTCCCTTCTATGTTAGAATTGCAACTACATATCAATAATCTGTTGTAAATGTAAATGTTTTACCACTTTGTCACTGAAATTGGACTCTTTATTTTAGTATGGGCGACCAAATGAATCATTGTAAATTTTACTAGCATGGAAGCTTGTAAATATTAAATGCTATGACATTCCTACCACACATTAGCCAACAGCTGTTGCATACTAAGGCCCTCTGTTTCTCTAGACAAATAAAACACAATGCCTGTAATGCCAATCCCTCACCTACTCTCAACTACCACCCAAAAGTATTCAAATTAATCCCAGTCTCCATTCCTTGCAATGCCCACAAACCACAGTCAGTTGTAATGACCTTATTTCTGTTCCCTGAAATCACCTGCTATAAAAATGACCCTAAAATAATGTAAAACTAATTATAGTTGTAAACTTCTAATCAGCCCCAGTAAAGACTAGTAATAGGCTCCAAACAATAGGTAAATAATAGACTCAGTTATGATAAGAATTTACAACTGAGAAATAAAACTTAAATTAGCTCAATCTGTAACAACTGTAACTCACAAAATAGGGTCAGTTGAGACTGAAATTTGGATCGAGTCGAGGTCCTAGGTGGACCAATAAAACCCCAAAAGATCAATAGCAGCTTCTGGTTGACCGAAGATATAGGACCCTTTGTCTGAATTAGGTCAAAATCAGTTGATTCTAAATAACTCCACAAACTGAGGTCAGAAAGCTCCAAGATTCCAGTTGAGTGCCCCTCTTTGAACCCTTGATCAACCCTCAAAAGGGTGGTTGAATCAGATCTCAGAGCTGGTAGATCTCAGCAGTCCAAAACCCCAACAAATCTGGATCGAGTGGCTGTAGAAGTTTTCAAATATTCAACAGTAACTGATAATTGTGACCACTGAATAGCTTCAACAAGCCTTGAATTATAGCTAAAACACTCAGAGAAACAAACCCAAACAGCAGAGAAAAGAAAGAAGAAAACTGATAATCGATTGGGATACATGTGGGTAGGGGTAGGCTGTCCCACAGCTATCTCAGTTGCTGACATAAATCTGTCAGACTTTGAGAGCAAGAAAAGCTACAAAATTTCATTCAAAAAAACTATGTAGAAGCTACAGTCAATGGGGGGCCTATTTATAGCTTGGATAATTTTAGAGACTAAAACTGTGAAATAGGAAGTCTTAAAAAATGAAGGTTTCAAAGTCAAAACTAATACAAAAGGAAACAAAGATTTCCTCTATTAACTACCTTGCTTGCTAAGAAAATAAAATAAAGTAAAAACTAAGGAATCCTCTAAAAGCTGAACCAAGACTTCCCTCTTGTGTTTGACCAATCGACGCAAAAGACAAAAACCCACAGTTAGAACTGAAATCAATAGAAGGATTTATGACCTTCTAGAAGAGCGGAATTGACCCCTCCCTGCAACTTCTTGGTCTTCAATTTTGGACAAAAAAGATAAGTCAAAGGTAGTGGAAAATATTCTTTTAGAAACTGAGAACAAAACTTCTACAGGCTCGATCGATGGGATCAGGTTTGAACCAGCTTTAGTGCTGGTTCTTCCTTCTACGATAATGGATCCTATACATGGGGTCATCTACATCATAAACCAGCAGATAAATTGGAATACCAACCACAACCTTCTATTACTGATCCCAATATTGCCTTTCAATTGTTTGAAACTTGTCCTTAAACTTCAGTCAGAGGCCAATCAACCACTCCTGGTCATCTCATTCCAGAAAAGCAACCAGCCAGACTTTGAGTTCCCGATTTCTTCTTTTCAATCTGAATTTGTTTTACTGTTTTCAGTACCACTTTTCCTTTAGTTTAATACCTATTGAGTTCTTAAATCAGAATTCTCAGTTTGGTGATCCTATACCCTTATCCAGTGGACCGGACCAATGTTTAACCTTTCCCATAGCAATTCTATCTGTTTTTCTGAACACCCCCTTTCCATGGGGCACATTTAAGCTCTTTAGCATTCAGCATTGCACCATAGAAGAGGACACCTTTTCAAGCAATTATCTATTTAAGAAAATTCAGAATATTCAACAGCCCTTGATGTGGAAAACTGCAATACAAGGTGGTCCACAGGCCTATTGCTGACTTGACAAGTCTGACTAATTGAAGAGAGTTCCCACAATTTGCAAGGTCTAGGTCTGTTACATCAGCTTTGGTGTAGCACACAAGACCTATTGGTGCAGGCTTTTATGCCCGCTGAGTCAAAGCAGAAAATTTTTATCTCTAAAAAAGCATCCTAATTTTAAGCTTCAAGCTCTAATAATCTTTTGCAAGTTTTGTAGAACATCACAATGCAATAACACTTGTGTTCACATATGTTCACTTCATTATCTGCTCTTTAACCCTCATCATCTACAATAATCAAATGTTACAAATGTGGATACGATCAAAATAAATAAATAAAATCTGACAGAAGGCATGTGTAACAAATCAAAAAAGAATAAGCAAAATAAAAAAGAGAGCAGAAAAGGTCTGCCTTCAGTTTGACGATCCCAAACCCAAGTCTGTCTATATGGACACACAAGACTCTACCCACTATTTACTTAACAACTTCATTAGATCTTGACAACAACTATCTCAAAGTTAATTCACAATTCACTAGAACTTACAAAACTGTAGACAAGTGCTAGGCTCTGGCATCAGGAATGATACAAATTCAATCTAATGAAATGTGGATCTGGGACAAATGGACAATGCTACTGCCACAGCCAATTGTACTGTAAGATTAGCGGCAAATGCTATAGCACTGATCCCATCCATTTTTCATCCATATTTCACTAATCATGTATTATCTTCTGCTGGGTTGATAAGCTCCACCAAAATATTATCACAGAACATAGAACGCCCAAGCAACATATCGACAGAGATCAAAATAAAGTTTAAAAAACACAAGAACGGTTCCAACGGGAGTATCTACGAAATGGGCCGCCTCCGGTTCCCACATCAAGAGAACCCTAAAAGAACAGCATACCCCCAAAAAACAAATTCAAATGAAAACTCACAGATCCAACATTTCTCGTTAACAGCTCCAAAAAAACCATACCTCTATTCAAAAAACCACAAGGAAGTCGAGAATCAACTAAACCCAGAAAGCCAAAGAATACAAAAACCACTAAAATCAAGCCCAGAAAACAAAAAACGAAGTTAGAAAATTAGAGCAAACCTGGCAATGCCTCTTGAAATCAAAAAAAGCCCATGAGAGCAAATCCAACACCCTTATCAGAGAGAGAGAGATTCCTCAGCTGACGGGCAGGCTATATAGTAACAGTTAAATTCGAATTAAAGCCACTACCGGCGGGGGGGGGGGGT
>NC_056564.1:34236333-34253214 GCF_013358625.1 Macadamia integrifolia | reverse complement strand
TGTGCTTCGTCCCGGTTCAGCTGAAAGTAGAGCTGAGTTTCTTTTCTTTCTCTGATTTTTCTCCCTTTTTTTTTTTTCCTGATGTTTCTCTGTTCCGCTCTTCTAGCCTTTTGAAGAATTGAAAGTACTCTTCGTCCCCTCCAACTGGTTCAATCCATGCTCTAAGGGTTGCTTGTCTCCATACTTTATTGATTCACTACTCAAAGTTAGGTTGTGAGTTAGGTTTTCTTCTTCAATCGATTTTGGGAATAAAATCTTTAAGGGCAATTTCGGCACTCCCCTATTTTTAAGGGTAAAATGGTATTTTAAAAAAATATGAACTGCTGATATCAATATTCTTGGTATATTTTGTAATGTTGACTGACGGCAGGGGGTCTGAGTCCAATTTGGTGAAAGAGAGGGGTTGTCCTTATAATATTGGCATTCTCCAGGGGGTGGCATTGTAAATTACCCTTAATGTTATGAATCAACAGCGCAGCATAACAACGATTTACAAAAGAAAATGAAAGAGAATAGGAAGTATAGATTTACATGGTTCATCCAAGAAGGACTACATCCACACAGTCAAGTAATAATCAAAACTTCCACTATTTTGATGAAGAAATTATAAAACCCTCATGCACATCTTATTATGAGAGAACTTCCGATATATAGTAGTAGGCTTATGAAAGAACATTGTATAGTGATTTACTCGTTTTCTCGATTGGTCTATGACTTTAGACAACGGGCTGGGTGGCTGAACAACAATCTTTATATTAAAGTTTATGCTACTTGTCCAATAAGGTATTACGAAGGTTCTTTTGACCGGTCTAAGGTTTCACCTAGCAAAGAACCACCATTGAGACATTCAATGCTTGCGCACGTTGTTCCTAATTTATTTTACCATAAAAGAAAGTAGCAAGGCATCTGGTTCACTCATATTCATTACGAGCAATAATTCTAGTCCACTCCTAACTATTGCCCATTAATTCCTTAACAATCTTTTTTATGAGGGACAATTCTGCATATTTCTGCCAAATCTTTCTTCTATTAAATACGGTTAGTACCATTTCGATGTGTTTTGATTATTCCAAACAATAGAGGTTTGATGCTTCTTTGGCATGAGGATCCAATGGCAGGAAGGGACCTGGCATGCACCCAAGTTAGATACTCACAGCCACTCACTACTTCACCGCAAAAGGATTTTTATGCTTAGAGATGCCCTTTACAGGCTTTTACAACTATAAGTATCTCCAGCATGGAAATTTGCTTGGTGCTTAAACTTTATCAGAAACATTTATCTTTGTGGGTTTTTTTTCCTTGGTCCAAAGGGTGGAGGACAATTGAACTCAGAACCTCTACTTCCATAGGCATTATCCCTTTTAAGTGGAAGCCCTTTTGATCCTTAAATTTGTGGATACATCCAAGTTGTCATCTATCAAATTGCTAAGTTGTAGTCTAATATCATTCTCTCATGTGAAGTCATGTTACTTGAAAATTTAGTTGAAAAGGTGTGCAACATGAGAGAATAAAGGCTTTACCGTAGAGAGGTTTAAATCCCTGAAAATGCGGAAAGCTGAGTTGCTCAATTGGTTGAGCATTTGTTTTGTCACAGCAAGCATGGGTCTCTTATTTTATTTTATTTTTTTAAAACTTTTTTTATAAAAAGATAATGAATTCTTTAACTAAAAAAGATAATATTCACCAAAGTTTCAATGTCATAGATTGTAGATTTTTTGTACATAACAAGGCAAGCCAAATACTTTAATAAAAGCACAAATTCTTTAGAGAGCTGGATCCTTAATTTTACCACAAAAAAAAAAAAAAGACTTGTAGACATACAAAAATAATGGGACTGAGTTCCAAGGTCAGGAATTGGTGCTCACGTTCATAATTAAGTTAAGCAAAATCTTTGAATCACGTCAAATTTCAGCCACATCTCATCCTTCATCTTTTGCTTGCTTCAAACCAAGGAGAAGGCTTCTGGTATCTGCTTCGATATTTTTTTTCTTCTCATCATATAGTTTGCACAAACTAAAACAAAATGCTCTCTAAAGAGAACGCCATAAACCCAACCTGAAACATTACAAGCATTGTTAGAAGCACTTGTGCAAATTAAGATGGGGGAATCAACAAAGGAGAGGGTGAGGGTAATGGAGTATGTAGGCATGTTTTCTAACGGGAGGGATCATTTTTAGGTAAATTTAAATTAACAGTGAGTGGAGAAGTTTCAAAAATTCAACGGCTAATGTTAGATAAAATAACAAGAGGGCTGGGTTTGACCTTAGAGTTAAGTACTTGATTTCTGTGATACCAGATAAGTAACATGAGATGATCAAAAAATAAAAATAAAAAAACTTATTTTAGATTGATCAGGAATGAGGTTCAAGTTAATAAATACATAATTAGAGAGTGGAAAGAACTATTAGTCAAATTTTCAGTTCTTAACCCCAGTACACTTGCAGCCCAAATCTGTTTGGTGAACTCGTAAGATATAAGAACATGCCAAATGGATTCACAACAAGATTAGCAGAACCACAACTAAGATCAATATCTATCCATTTCCAAGAACATCATTAGTTGGGTCTAGTCTTGGTCTTGGTCTTGAGTTCGAGTTCTTCCCCAGTATTTTCAATGCTAGTTGTTACTGTCACTCTCCTTGGGTACCACCCCTGCACACACCTTACACCTGATCGCCCTCTTAAGACACTATCCTAGTGGCCTATGGGCCTTCATAAGGAATGGGAAAAAAAAAATATCTTAAAATATTATAATGGAAGAGGGCACCCTAGTGGTATCCCAACCTACGTCTGTCTCTTTTCTTTTTTTTTTTTTTTTGAATCTCTCCCCTCCTAGTAAAAAGATCCTCTGTCATTTCGTCTGTTGAATCTCTCCTCTTTTAGTGAAAATACTTTGGCTGCGTTTGATATTCATTCAAAAAAATGTTTTTGATGTTTTTATGTTCTATGCGAAAAAAAAAAAAAAGGAATAAAACATTTGGTGTCAACTTGGTGTTTTTTCGATTTTTTTTTTTTTTTCTGAACGAAAAGGGAAAAAAAAAATTCACTAAAAACACAAAATGATGGAATGACGAAACCTTGTTCCAAATACAAAAAAAAATGAACAACCACGCTAATCTCGCTCTTGAAAAGAGGTTCACCAAACACCATTTTTTTGTTTTAAAATGGCATTTTGACACAAAAGCTAAAAATTCTATTTTTTAAAAGAAAGGTTATTTCTGAAATTGAATGACTACCAAACGCAACTATTCAATTTAACAATTGGAGATGTGTTCTTGAATCCAATGTATGTGGCTGATACATTTGAGATTGGACTACAAATATTTTTTTTATTTTTTTTACCATTCTTTGAATTCAAAGATGGTTTATACCAAAAAAATAAAAAATAAAAAATAAAAAATGGCATATCACTGAACGTTAAACCAAAATTGCATCCAACTTTGAATTGACTTTGTCAACCTCTTACATGACTCAAAATGATAATGATGGACAGAACCATAAATGCAGAAGTTTGATAAACGAGACACAGGGAAACGAGTCGTCCATGCATGGCCTTCATGCTCTTAGCATGGGAAGGGAAATGGGAACACGCTTAGTATTTTATCAATTGTACATCATAAGGTTAGTTGAGTAAGAGATTTTCTTATTGATACCTTCAAGGTGTAAAAAAATATTTGTATATCTTTCTTTCCTTTTTTTTTTTTTTTTTTTTTTTTTTTTAATATAATAGATTTTTTTTTTTCAATTAAAGTAAATACAATTATTTCACATAAAAATTGCATAACTTTAGAGAATGAGATAATGGATAATTAAAAGGAAGTGTCAAATTCTAAACACACCTACAAAGGTGTCATTCAAACGCTTTCCTACTGTATAAAAAAAATGTTTTAAGTCATTAGAATGAATTATTAACATTAATCATGTTTTGGATATGGTACTTGAGCAACCAACTGTTTCTAGTGCAAGTTTGCTCTTTAGTTGAAAATGGAAATGATACATATAAGATAAAATAATAAATAAATAAATAAATAAAAAGATTTCAAACATGCATGAAAATGTTGGGAAGCAAAAAGAGGTCTTTCTAACCATATGAGTTCAAGATACAACAGTTTGCAAAGTTGCTTAAAAGAACTACAAAATTACAAAAAAGTAAATGAAAATACTAAGAGCACAAAAAATAAACAAACAACAACAACCAAACACAACACTAAATTTTAACATGAAAAATCCTTCAATGTGAATGGAAAAACTATAGGACAACTATAAGAGAAATTTACTAAAATCAAATGAGAATTATAATATTTTTATCACCAATTAAGTTTCCCAAATATTAAGATTTACAAAAAATATGGGAAGAAAATTAACATTTGAAGAAAGCACAAGGTTACCTTACAAGCATGAACAAGATGCCACTATCCTATCCTACATCTAAAAAATCTCAAATATTAGTCCAAAAAAAATAAAAAATCTGCTCCTTTAACTGGCTTTATCAAAGAGCATGAGAGAGAAAACCTCTTGCATAAATTTTACAGTTCTTTCTCTAAACCATTTGCTTTATTTTCTCAAACAAGCTTATCGGTTCTCTCTCCAAGACCCTTCTTTTCCCATGTTGGTAGACATGCCAGCTCATGGGACGTATCCCGTACTAATATTGGGTGGAGCTCTTATGTATTGCAATTGAGGTTACAGCACACATTTGACAGTCTAGAGCACCCCACGAGATGTGAGCCCATGTGTTTTGGGGTCCATGCCCAGGCGTGCTGCCACCCTGTTGCGCCACAGAGGAGCGGGATCACCTGTAAGTAGCAATCTCCATGACAATGCATGGCTACCAGGTTTGTATAATAAATACACTCCTATGTGTACCCTTCAACCAAATCCTCCCAACCATTTTATCCCCAAAAAAAAAAAAAAAAAAAAAAAAAATAATAATAAATAAACACCCTCAACACCATGTCCTTCCACTTCATATTATAATGTGGAGACAATTTGAGGCATACAAATTTTCCACTAGCATAACCAGTTCTGCAGTTAACATCACATTGAGCTTTTATTCACATGCAAGAGAGGAGGGTTAAGTCGTTCAACACATTGTAATCTTTACAATTTTTCGAATACTTTCTAAGGTAACATATCTGCAATTGGATTCTTTATCTTCCCAAATTCGTTGCTTTTCTGAAATTTCTCAAGTCTTCATTCTTCCCATTCTTCAGGCTTCATCTAATTTGAAGGCTGTGGTAATACCTGAACAGTCATCTCCACCAACTTCTCCACAGTTTCACCTTCCATACGTTTCTCACACTCCTCAATTATCTGCGGACATGAAACATGACAAACATAACAAATAAACTGGGAATTTTAGAGCCACTAAAATCTGCAGAAAATGACACATGAAAGATGAGAATAATCAGAAATTTGAAAATAGAATAATATTAAACTTCTTGAGAAGCTAGTATTGGTATGTAACAGAAGAAGAGGTACCTTTAAAGCGCAAACACACACATGCCATAATATGGTAACCCACTATTCCATACATACAGTCAAAATTCTCTCTTATGCTACAAAGACAATTACTTTCCCCCTAAATAACAGATAATTTTATTAAAGAAGCAAGTTACAAGAGAGAGTACAACAACAAAGGTAAATGGGTTTCAAAGATATACCAGTTTATATTAAGTTCATCTTATGGACCCCGCCCTAAATTTGATTTCAAAGAAGAGGAGGAATCTCGGAAAACACAAAGAAGAAGAGGAAAAAAAAAAGGACCTTCAACACGAAATCATCTCAAATATGAGTCGGGGATAGGTACTAGGACTTCTTTATTAACAGTTTATCATTTGCACAACAGCACATGAACAGAACTTTGGGAAGATAAATGACCAGAACCGAAGGTGTTAGCTGTTAAGTAAACAAACTTCCAAGGCTTTATCAGTTGGAAGCAGAAAAAAAGGTGTCGGTGGCCAACTGCTTTGGAAAAAATGAGTGGATGTATTGCTTCAGCTATAAGGTCATGGAGAATTTCTGTACGAATAAAATACACCAATTACAACAGCCAATCATGCAGATACAATCTCTTATGCAACAAAGCCAATTATTTTTCCCTCTAAATAGCAGATAATTGTATTGAAAGAAGCAAGATACAGGACAGAGTACAACAACAAAGGAAAATGGGTTTGTGAAAGGATATCTCTAATTCGTCATACACTTTATATATCTGTATACAATAATTTCATCTTATTGACCCCCCCAAACTTTGTTTTGAAAGAAGACGAATCTCAAGAAAAAAAGAGGAAATTCAAACTTGTATGACGGAAATGTGTTTGAAAACCCAAAAGACTTTAGAGAAAGGATCAAATGTGATCCATATGAACTTCAACACTAAATCACTGGTATAGGTCTGGCAATAGTCTACTTGAACCAATGAGGTTATGTAGCACGTGTTAAACAAATTTCCAAAGCTTTATCAGTTGGAAGCGGATTGTAGAAGGTTTTAGTAGCCAACAGCTTTGGAAAAAATCAGTGGATTTACTGCTTCAGCTATAAAAGGTCATGGAGAGTTGCCATACAAAGAATATGCACCAATTACAACAGCCAACCAATTGCATATATGCACAAGCTAGGGGAGATTGGAAGAACCGAGTACATGGAAAGAAGGAAAAGGTTGTTGTCACTGTTGATTCCTAGCATAGGCTTCTATGGAGTCACTTAACTGAAATTGTGGACAGACCATAATCTGAGGATCAGCAGCTATTCAATGTGTTTGTGCAAGTTCTTTTATCTGAGAGTAAGTGTTTCCACTAGAGAATTTTAAGAAGGGAATTCAGTCTGGATAGTTCAGAGGTGTTTCACATTTAGATTTGGAAGGTACTGGATCACCGCCTGCCTACGTCCTTATAGCTACCATCCCACAATCAATTCCTTCTGTTAAGACAGATTTCCAGAGAAGCTAAAATTCGCATTAGAACCTGAAGTACATTGGCAATGATTGGTATGATGCAATCATCCATCTAGCCTTTCCAACAGAATAAAGGACACAGTATGACGAGTGTGCTCTACTGGAAATTTTTGTACATAAATACAGTAGTAGATTTTGTCCTTAGAGATGCAACACTTCGCTCTAGATCTGTTGTTTCACTGCACACACCCATCTATTTTCCAACCTTCCTACTTTCATTTATGCATACATTACTTCCAGAATAAAAAACCTATACAACACCTTATCACCTCTTGTGCTGCATTGCAATCTTGTCACCTACTTGTGCTACATGCATCACAAGAATATACAAAAAGAAAATAAACTGCTAGAAGAATGGGTCTCCATTGCAGATGTTACTTTCCAGACCATTGTACTGCCATTACCAATTGCAGTAGTACCAGGATTTCCATAATCTTGGGGCTGCATATTCGGGGGACACAAACCTTGTTTGCATCAATAGTTAGAAGGAAATACAAGATCATAATATTTCCCTTTCCTAGAACATTTACATAGATCAACCCTAATATATGCAGAAATCATTGGTCCAATTTAAATACCATGAAAGACTCGCAGCCTGTAATTAACAAGATTGGCTGGACTTTCAACCCTGGAAAATTTGTGCAAGCATGCTTCAACAGTGATTTAATATTGTGGATATATATAAATCATCAGATTACAAAACGTATTTTGAAAGAAAGCTACCGGGTCAATTTCAACCACAGATGATGGCCGAATGTTGATGATATTGAGCTTTTCAGCCTTTGCAAGATCATACTCTTCACACCCTTTCAAGAACTCATAAATGCATTCCCTTGTTTGATTGCATGCCGCACTTTGAACCAAATAATCATAAACCTACATGCTCAATAAGGATGACTAGGTTACAAAATGCTTCTGCCCAATGACAGAACAATTACAGACAAAAACAGACCTCACCAGCTCACCTTGAACTCAGATGCAGTTACGGGGCATAAAACTCGTGTAGGATCCTGTGATGCTCCTCTTTTTTGTAGAAAATCAAGTACTTCAAAATTTGTAAGCACTCCAGCATTTGCTTGCAGTCTTAGGGGGGAAAAACATTTGCATATTTAAGCAATTAAACCATAAAAAAATAAAAATAAAAAAAACTGAGAACAAGAAAATCCCTGGTGAAGTAAGAACATACATTTTCATCTCTAGATAAGACCGAAATTACACCAATTGACAATGATTATCTTATGAATCACCACCAAGCCAAAGTTGGGAAGAACCTGGATCTGCATCAATCAGGAAAGGTAAATCCAAGTCAAATGGACGGCAGAACAAACACTTTCTTATTGATATATCAGCTTCTAACCAGAAAACAACCAGCACATAATAGACATTTTCCAATTCCTACTTATATCTAGTAACCTGAGCTGCATTGCCATGGCTTTAACTTATAGTCAATGAACATACCCACATACTAATGGGGTCGAGAAAGATGGATCTTCCACAACTCAAACAAGTTCTTATAATTCACAATCTATTAATCCACCTTTGACTTCTCATCCTCGCAAACCACCATCCTCCTACCTCAAGAAAGAAAAATAATAACCCATGGAAGAATTGAGAAATTCCCAAATAGGACACTCTGAAGACAGTGAAATCACATTAATCCAGCCAAGATCAAGTATCTTGACCGTTTAGAACAAATTATGTCTTTACCTCAGAACAAACAAACCCCAAAATTCAGGGAAGTTTGTCTGATTTGAGCACCAAGAAGGCTCCTTCTACGAGGCGGGTTTTGGTTCCTAGAACAAATTAAAGAGGACAAATGATTAGAAGGGGAAATGGTCCCAAGAAAGTGGCTTGACGGAGATAGCAATTCTAGCAAGACAACTACTCCCGTTATGTCGTGGATGGTTCTTGAAAAACTTTTAGAAGATTCAGAGAGGCGATGGTTTTGGATTAAACTGAGAGGAAGAAGATGATGGGATTGCAGTGATCAATGACATACTGGGCTGCCAAATAGACTAAAAAATCAGAGACTGGAAAGGGAAGGGACTTACCTATTAAGTGAAGAAGTGGAGAAGATGAAGGGGCCACTGCGAGGCTGTTGGACTCGATTCCCCCTCTGCTGTGCTCGCTCCAAGGCTGATCGAGAAACTGAGAAAGGGTTAGGGTTTCAAAAGGAAGAAGAAGGGGAAAATGAATAGGGTGTTTTATTTAATCCGGCTCTTCTGTAGCACGGGGGTGAGCTACAAGATCTGTAGTGTGAGCTGTAGTCAAGACACATGGATTATTCGAAATCAACGGTTATGATCTCCAAGAGAAGAGAGTGGCTTTCGTACATGTTGCACAGGGAGTGGATTTAGGGAAACAATCTCCCAAGGGAGGAGAATCGAACTGAAAAGCTTCACCAATTTCCCTTGGTCCTGCAATTCTCCGGCCTATTTTCTCTTGGAGCAATTCTACTATTCTTCTCTGCCGATCTCTTGGTGGGTGTTCTTTTGGTCCCCTCTCCTCCCTCGGTTCAACTTGGTGATCTCCGAGCAAAAACAAAGTCACCCAAGGAACTATCCGGTTTGCAGAGACAATGTTCCAAAACCGTTAAAGGAAACTTCGAGATCAACTGAAATCTAATGATTTACTCGACCATGATCCGAAACAGATAAGAGTTCATATTCGACGCTTCTCATTCAAATCAACTCAACTTGATTCTTCAAACATTTCCAAACACCAAGCAAAGAAAAGAGGACACTAATTGTTACCAAACAATCTAATAAACTCCAAATTCAACCAGAAAACCTTCCAAATTGTGCATCAAACACAGGAATCACATAAAACCGCCATTTGATTTCTTCTTGTAAACACCTTAGAGATCAACAAAGCAAACAATTTGAAGCTCTAGCTTCCAGTGCACCACAACAAATCACTCAAAACGCTCAAGAATTCCTTTAAGAAACACTCAGAAATGGGGCTAAAACAACAGAATCCATAAACTAAAACCTCAATTAAATTCACCTTAGAATCTACAACAGGCGAAGCTAGACCTGTCTTTGAATGAAAAGAAATCAAAATCGAAAGAAAGCGATCTGCCTGGATGAGCCCTCGCCGTGGAAAATTGCTAAGAATGGTTTTCAAAACCCTAACTTTTGTTGCTAGGAGAAGGTTTTGGCCATTTTTCCATCGAAGAAGGGGCAAAACAATAGAGGTAACATAATAAGCATTCCCCTGCTTCGCATCTACAGAACCTAATATGCATTATTGGTAATCTGCACCCTCTGTTTCGGATATTTCACGTGTCGCCACGACAACCCGTGCTATAGATTGTACCGCACCCAGAGGAGTTGGATCCCTTTTTATTGGGAAAACTACTTGATTACCCATATTTGGTTTTCACATTACCAAACTACCCAATTAGTATTTGGATTTACAAAACTACCCAAAACAGGAACTTCACTCAATGAACCATTTATTTTGTCATTTTTACCCCCAACCACCTCCACCTTTCCCTTCTTCAATCACCTTCTCTGCAACCACCACGCCCAACCCTCCTACTGGGGTGTCAAGCAATAAGGCAAGGGCGGTTTCGATTGGGCCGAGCCAGGCTCGGCCAATTTCTAGGGCTGCACCATGAACGCCCATTTAATTAAACAAGCTTAGCTAGAGCATGCATGGTACAGTTGATAATCGGGTCAGTCAGTCTCAGATTCTAATCAGACTACTATAAATGGGCCTTAATCAAGAACTTTAAACAGGCTTTAAATGGGCCCTCTTTAAAATTGGTCTCTTAAATAGCCTTGAAGGGTTTCACAAAAAAAAAAAATAAAAAAATGAGGCAATAAATCTCAAAACTGAGATAAAAGATTGCTTCATTGCCTCGTTGCTTCGTTTTGCTCTAATTCTATTAAGATGATTGGGATTCTAAAATTATCTTCTGGACAATCTGAAATTGGGGTTTAGAGTCTCAAAGTTTGGTGGATATCTGCGTAATATCTCTTCTCCACCTCTAAAATTGAGATGAGCCACTACTATCTTTGTCATAACTCATAATAGTTTAGATTTCGGCATTTTTTTTAGTGTTAGTAGTTCAGTAACTCTAGTTTATGGGTAGTGACAGTGTGGGAAAAAGGGGAATTTCAATTATAAATAAAGGGGGTCGGGTTAGGTCAGGGCGGTCAGACACCCGATGGGCTTGAGGGCTGCAACGTGAACGCCTGTTCCGTTTCGTGTCAAAAACAGAATTTTTAGTTTCTGTGTCAAAATGTTGTTTTAAAACAAAAAATGGTGTTTGGTGAACCTGTTTCAGAAAAGGAAAACAACAGCTGTGGCGTTTGGTAAAATGCCCTTGGCCACAGCCCGACTCCTGCCCACTTCTGTTGGTTCGTACCTGGATGCTCAAGTAAGGGGAGCGAACCTTGTGAACAGCAGCTGACATGGATCAGATGCCGTCTGTAAGTGCCCAGGACAACCCCAAAAACAGAGGCTTTTCCACTACTGAAAAAGCCTCCTGTCTTCCTCGAAGAAGCAGCCAATGCCCCTGAGTTCTCGCATTCTATCTACTAGGTTTAAACAAGTTTCTTGATGAAAATCAATAATTACAGAAATGTCACTAATTAAAATACTATAATAAATTGATAATCTTTTGGGACAATATTAAAGTAGTAGATACCAAATAAAGAAACTGGGTTCAAAATATAAAAAGTACAGAAATAACTATGACTTATTCCAGTTAAGTACCCAATCCATTGCTTGGTGAGATAACAATAGCCACTTCACTTTCCATCACTTCCAACTACAAAAAGGGATAGTCACAGATCCATTTGAATCACTATTAATTTTTAATATTTTCCCACTAACCAGTAATTAACCTCTAGGATGTTTTACAAGCAAAAACCTAATAAAAGAAGCAAGGTTAGATGGGATCCACATTATTAATGGTGGATTAATTATAATCAGAACTTCATTTCTATATCATCAACTAGATCTCTTTCATTGCTTAACTGCAAGAGCACACAACCATGATAACTAAATGAGGGAGTTAACAAGTAGCTCAGTTGGTCTACAGCTTCCATAGTTGTCAAAGCGCTAGGTGTTGGAGGGCCAGCTAGGTGTTCTAGTATGTTTTTTTTTTCCCATTTATCCATTATATCTAGTAGACTAGTAAAGCAAATAGCCAAATAGCAAGTTAAATTAGAAGTTCAAAACTGAGTTCTGACAAACATAAACAATATATCAAGCTCAAGACAGAGTGTGAAATATCAAATTCCTGGAAATAGGAAATTCAAGAGGTTCCATGAGGCTGAAAACTGGATGTCAACAATGTGAATATTCTAACACTTCCACTTTGCATGTTAGTTCATAGTTCCAATATATCTTAGTAACAAACAATTGATAAAAACTCAACAGTAAGTGAAGCACAAAGAACAGCAATAAACAACTTGGAAATTTGAGAAAAACCAGCAGAAAAAACTCGTATATCAATTGTAATAATCCACACAGCAAGTCAGCAATTAAGATTCAAACTAAACAGCTCATATTGATAAAAGAGAAAAAATTATCGTTAACAACTCAAACAGTGCCTCGGATATAGAGGGAACCTCCATTCACCTATTTCGTTATAGAGGAAATAAAAGTAGAGGAAATATCGTTACCTATCTACCCATTTTTTTAAATCCTCGCTTTTCTTCTTCTTCTCCTAATCCTAATCCTGAAAAGAAAATCCAAAAAAAGGAGAAATTTTGCCAAAGCAAAAGAGGCAATTGATTGGTTTCTTTAAGAAGACAATTCACTCTATCCTAGGCTTCCCCCACTCCAAGGATCCCCACCAACACCCACAAGCACAACCAAATCCTCATTCCACCAACATTGTGATAATATTCCCCCCAACTCCGGCTGCTTTTGCTTGATTGCTGGAAACACCCAGAAGCCGCCCAATGTGGCGAATTCCGTTGCCATTAATTCCCCAGTATAGCTAGTCCATTACAACACCAACCAACACTTGGAGGATCCTTAAAACCCTAGATAGCATGAAATCAGGAGAAACAGAGAACAGGGACCTGAAATTTTGGTGAAGAAAGCCGACGAAGTAACGATTTGGGCGGAGTAGTAGCTCCTCTCTGTGAGCATAAAGCAGGGTTTTCTGGGGGAAAAAATCAGGGAACCGAGGATGTAGATGGAAGAGAGTAGAAGAAGACAAAAAAAAAAAAAACATACATGTGTTCAGTACAAGGGCGGAAGCGGAAGAAGAGCAGGGTTTTCTGCTAAAAAAAAAGGTGGGGAACCGAAGATGAAGAAGATGGAAGAGGGTAAAAGAAGAAGAAGAAAAGGATGAAGAACACATACCTACTGCGTACAGAGCCAGGGCGGAGGCGCTTTTCTTCTATTCCCTCTGTGCGCAAAGAGTAGGGTGAAGAAGGTTTATCGGAACGATTTCCCAAAGAATCATCAAATTGTTTTTATTTATTTATTATTATTTTAAACGTAATCAAAATGACGGAACAAAGTTTGAACGTTGTATTATTTTGTGTTGTTAGCATTTTTTTTTTTTACAAGATATTTTATTTTATTTTTTATTCCCATAGAACGAAAAAATATTCATTCGGATGCCTACGAAATGCAGTCTTATTAATCAGATCAATCTGGCTTTAACTAATTGGGCTTGATTAGGTTAATACGATGAAGGTTTAAAATTGACACCCGGAGTTCTTGCAACTCCATCCCTCCCTTGCCCCCGTGAACCTATTTATTATTCTTGTTGGAAATTGGCATTGCTCATTGCCAGCAACACTCACAGCTACCATGTCTCTCTTCCTTTCAATTACAATCCCCAAACCCCTAAGCCTTTTTATGAAAAAATAAAAAAAAAGTGTTCCTATATTTCTCTCGTGCTTTCAATGTAGGTTGTTAATCTGTAACGGGTTTGCCATTGCGGATGGTTGGTGTATATATTTTTTAATTCAGAACACGCCTTTTAAAATGCATTATATATGGTTTGATTCTTTATTTATGTTGGGTTTCTTTTTTTTCTTTTTTCCAATTAAAAGTACAAATACACATATAATATGCAAATTTACAAACCAAGTAGTATGGCCTCAGATAGAGACAATTGGAGCCAATGATTCTTGTAGCCAACCTCCATTTAGCTGATTGCTAGTGAGGTTCCTTTTTCTTTTTATTTTCATTTATGTTACTTTGCTTTACACAAATCATATACCGAACTCTTAATAAGTTGGGACAAGACTGAGTTTGTTGTTAACAACAACATTTCAGTTCTTCACATAGGTGGCATGATCAATTGGCTCCATTTGTCTTAGCATAAAAGAGTTGGTAGAACAAATTTTACCGCAAAATTGGATTTTCTGTAGTTTGTTTCATAAATTGAAAAAAAAAAAAATTTGTAATGAGGGAAACTTTTACCAATTCTTATGCATGTATTGGAAAACATCATAAAAAAAATTTAGGCCTAAAACAGCTCATAAAACATTTTGAGTGATTGCTTGACAGTTTTGAGAGTGGTAACAGCTAAGTTCCTACTACCCGGGCTTGCAGCCAATAATTCATTTTCTCTTTGGATTCATAAATACCCTTTTAGGTTTTAGTATTTTCTAAACTATCTTTCAAGATTCCATTTCTTTTATTACGAGCCCAGGTAGCAGGAACTTGACTGCTACCCAGCCAAATTTCATTTCGAAAAAGGGCAGAAGAAGAAGGATGGGCAGCTTAGTTATCAAATTTCACCAAATTATTAATAGGAGAGGAAGGTTTTCTACCAAAAAAAGAAATAGGAGAAGAAGGCTCAATAGAGTTGAGTTCCTCTCCATCTTTGAAGGCATTCTTGGACAAAGATGCAATGCACATTGCACTAAACCTTAATGGGTTTGCTGAGTTAAGGAAGTTTCAACTATGGCTTATGTGGTCTTAATCTCAGACACAGACACACTTTGCTTCCAAGATTCCAAAATGAATCATTTCCTCTACCAACCAAACATAGCTTAATTGGTAACTACTCATCTTATTCTCAGGAGTTCAATAAAAAAGCACCCACAAGCAAAAAAATAAAAAAATGGAGATAAAAACAGAGAGCCTCATTGAGGGATATGAACTGCAAAGAATATGTAAGCACATCTAACATGATGGATTTCACCCTAAAGCATAATGGTTTTAATCCCTAAACCAAGCTTGCATTCTCATGGTGTCCTTGGCATCCTTCTTGAGGGGAAGAAATACTCAGTTTTGGTGATGACCTTGGGAGCTTTATCATTGTTGCAAGAATCAACTTCTTGGAAGTAGGTCTGAACGAAGGCGAGAATAGTTGAAAGAGTGTGAGAATGATTATGAACAGTGCAGCAAAGAAAGCAGTTGTAGTCCATGGGGTCCTGAAATTTGTCTGCAATGCTTCAGCTATCCAAATTCCCCACCTGTTCTTATAATGCCTTTGAATTCCACACTTAACTTTCATATATGCAGTAGGGTTGGGTGTTAAGTCTATTGTCATATCATTGAATAGATCAGCCACATTTTGATCACTTCCAAGACCATTGAGTAGTACACCTTGTAATCTCAGCTTCTTCACATCTTCGGCGTGATCAATGAGTGAATCCACGAAACAAACAAAAGAAGTGAAAGCCAAGTCATTTGAGAAATCAGGGCATGCTTCATAAGCTACCAAGTTTAACCATTTAGTCTTAGTGGAGTCATCAACAACAATTGCTGGAAGTGATAGTTCTCCATACATGTTGTGTTGCCAGAATTTTACTTTCTTTGGGTAACAAGTTCCTGCACAAATGCACCTGATCCCTGCAACTTTGAGCTCTTGTACAGAACGAAATGATTGCCAATTGTCTTCATCTTCATCAGATTGTACTTCTTGAGACTTTCCATTGATGGGTAGAGAGCTACTAGTACTGAGGAATTTGTTTCGGAAAATGTCAAGCAGATGAATTGGCTCATTCTTAACTGTGGTTGTGGGAGTCTCATCGTAACTTATAGACTTCTTTCTCAATGAGTTGCTGCAACAAATGAACAGGCCTAGAAGAGAATGATACAAGGGCTCCCTTGTGGATATGCTGCCTGTGGCCTTAGTTTGTAGGTCAATGAACTTTTCAAATAAATCTATATTCTCTTCAGGGATCAGAGTAGTCAATAATGTTTGGAGAACTATGTAAGGAAGTTGATTCTCAAGCAACAAGAAGTCCATTATCGTGAAAGCGATATGATCATTCTTCATCTTTAGATGATCTTGTTTGCCATTGACAATGAAGTGAATGAAATAAACAATGAAACAACCATCTAAGAACATCAAGCATTTGAATTCTTGGTGATTAAACTTATCTGTTGAACCCATTGCATAACAGTCTCTTGCTTCATAGGCTACCTTATCAAAATCTTCATTGAAGATATCTTTGATGCTTTTACCTGAACTAGTCTGATCTTTGAAGGAACTTAATCGCCGCCGGACTAGTTTGGTCTTAAGGGTCTGTCCCAATTGAAGCTTTGGGTTGCCATAGTGGTAAGGACCAAAGGAGACTAGCCTTGGGTCATAGCAATTTCTGTTCTTTTCAACCTCTCGCAGAAGAGTTGAAACTTGCTGTATCCGAGGTCTTGCTTCCACTACTTCTGAAGTTTCTAGTCCTAAGTCATTGAAGTTAAAAGTTTAATAAATTTCAGGGTAGAAAACTAGTTCTTACCTCTAGTTCTCAAATCTCTTCTATAATATATTTTTGAAATTATTTCCTAATAGTTTACTGAATATGAAATGTCCTCTAAAATAATCCAAGGTATGAAAATTTTGGAATATTTTATAAGGGAGAGGTTTCCCACACGCCAGCATGGGAAGAATCTGCATGCTACACCAACTAATAGTCCGAAAATGGTATTATCCATGTAGAACCCCACACTTCTTAAAAATAGATGAGATTAAAAAAAAAAAAAAAAAAAAAA
>NC_056564.1:34236017-34236313 GCF_013358625.1 Macadamia integrifolia | reverse complement strand
AAAAAAAAAACGTAGGGCCCACATTTTTTGTGAAAGGGCATAGTAAAGAATCCATGATCTTTTCTCCATTTCATAAAATGTATTTTCATAAATTGTACACATTAAATTTTTATTGTATTTTAATCTGGCTTTTTATGCCTTACATGTGAATTGAAAGATGAATAATATCCATAGAAAATAAAAAAATATATATATATTTTTTTTAAATAAAAACACATAATAAAATTGTAGAAGAATATTATTAATTATGATGAGCAATTATACAATGTCAATTATCTCTCTTTTTTCCTTCTTTT